>NC_064808.1:108355182-108381959 GCF_023721935.1 Panthera uncia | reverse complement strand
CACCACCACCATCATCCATCACCTCCTATCTATCCACCACCATCGCTGTCATTATCACCATTGTCCTCCTCATCACCATCTTCCTCCTCCTCCTCATCATCACCATCACCATCCCTATCATCATCACCATCCCTATCATCATCACCATCCCCATCATCCATAACCACCACCACCATCATCATCACCATCATCACCTACCTGTGGATAACCATGGCTGAGTGCAAACTCAGGGGCCTGAATAGATCAGGCTGGGAATGCCTGTGCATGACATCATTTTATATGTGGTGTAAAGTTATAGGTGCCAGACTTCTTGGTGAGATTCTAAACCTAGCACCTGATTAGTCAAAGTACATTACAAACTCCTGGACAGACTAAAACAGGTTTGTGAAGATACAAAAAAAGCACAAATGATCAAATGAACCTGTTGGGTGAGTTCTGCCCCCTGGTTATCAGTTTGCTGTCTCTGCTGTACAGGCCATGTGGCCGCCAGGATAGGTGAAATGAACCACACGGCAGGAAGCTGCAGTCCCAACCACTGAGTTCATGGCCTTCGGTCTCACCAGAAGGTATATAATAGTGGTTGAAAGCACAGCCCCTGGGGCAAGAAATCATCAGTGTTGCCCCCTGTCCCCAACTGTATGACTGCAGTCAAGTCACATGACCCCTCCTTGTCTTTTGTGTCATAGGTCATAGTGACAGTTAAATGAGGTCATAAATGAGAAATGCTAGAATTGTGTCAGGTACACAGTAGTATATGTCTCTGTATTAGGCTTCACTTCTTTCGCTATAATAGACACTTGGACTTGGGTTATGTCTAAGATACATTTTGGCTCTGATTCTTTATGCCCCAAAGAATTTGCATTGATATTGGCTTTAAAAAATTATTTTGAGAAAGCCTGAAAGGTATTAATTGTCCCAGTTAGAAAGAGAGAAATGGAGGGGCACCTGGGTGGCTCAGTCACTTAAGTATCTGACTCTTGGTTTCAGCTCAGGTCATGATGTCACAGTTTGTGAGTTCAAGCCCCATGTCGGGCTCTGTGCTGAGAGTAGGGCCTGCTTGGGATTTTCCCTCTCTGCTGTGTGTGCTCTCTTTCAAATAAATGAATGAATGAATGAATGAATGAATGAATGAAATTGAGTCTGATAAATGTTAGAATTACTGGCCTGCAAACACTTGGCCAGCGTGTTGAAGTCCTGTCCTTCTGAGGTGGACCCTGTGGTCTGTCTGCACCATGCCTCACCAGCTTCAGGCCTAGGTATTCGTTCTGTCCCAGTTGCTGGAGATGCAGGCAGGTGACAGGTCTCAGTAGAGCCTGTCTCCAGGACTGCCTTCTGCTGAAGGGAGTCGCCGCTCCCAGGGTCGTGCCCTGCTCTCCAGGTGCCACCATCCAGTGTCTGAACCACGTGGAGGTGCAGGCCCTGCTCTTCTTCCCCAGTTTGTAAGAGCAAGGCCTTCCCAGCTCTAGACATTTCCACAGATTCCAGGAAGGCCACTGCTGGGGCCACAGCTCAGCTCAGCTCCTGCCTCTGCTGAGTCCTGCTTTCTTGGCTGCTCCAGAAGGTCCCATCCAGACAGCTTCCTGCACACAAGTTCTGTCTCAGGGATTTTGTTCTCAGGAAATCCAACCTGTGACACTTTGGAATCCTTGTAAGCTTTCTGTAAGACTGGAGATGAGAACGCAGGTCTGTAAATAGACCAAAGCGGGGCTAACTTTACATTCAGTGTTTTTTATATTCTCATCAAAGTGAAGCTCATTTTAGGAGCATAGTTTTAAATTTATATTTACAATCATAAAAATGGCTAAATTTCCCATTTTAAAAGATAATAACTAACTTTTGTAGAGAAAAGATGAATTGAAGTCCAACGGATTTTAAGACCTTAGATTTAAAACGACTAATTCACGGTTGCTTATCCTGAGAATGGGTCCGCCTGGGTGTCAGCCCCAGTAGTGGGTATATTGTGCCTCTGCTAAAATTAGACTTGACGTTTTGGGTATTTATACAAATCCTCAGAGCAGTAGTTATAGCATTGGGAAGAAAACAAAATATTTCTGCACATTTAAATCTATACAGTGACTGGGAAAATCACTCTTTATTTGAGAAAGAAAGTGGACCATCAGTCAGACAATTTCTGCTCTGTCTAGTCTAGATTTTGAATAATCCCAGGAAAGGAGTATTAGATTTTTGCTAAGTGTTCGTGGCAGCTGAGGGGCATTTAAATTCAAAGCAGTGTAAAGGACCAAAGTAACTTCATTGTTGCTTCTAAGGGGAACGGAATTAAATATAATACCAAGCAGAATTTCATGACGTGGAATCAAAATGGCAGATACGTTTCTGTTTCACTTTAGATGCTGATTTTCAGGGTCATTTGGATGTAAAATTTACCTGAATTTAGTTATTCTTTGAAAAGCATGATATGTGCCCACCAAATTAGACGTTATTTACTTTTCTTTAGTGTTTGATTGGCAACAATATGTTATATTGATATTTATGTATATTTATGTTAACATTTGAGTGGATTGTAACAGAAAATGGGAAATGGTTTCATAGACCCTCAGATAAATACCAAATAGAAATAATTACGCAGAGTGCGTTAGTGTGCTGTGGTTTCTAGAAGAGGTAGTGTAGACGAAGTGGCATTAAGACCAGCATTTCCCTTCCCCAGGATTCTGAGATGAAGGTGTATACAGGGTTGGTTTGGTTCTTTGGCCTCTGTCCTTGTCTTGCAGATGGTCACCTTCCCCTGGGTCCTCACATGGTGGCCCCTCAGGCTGTGTATGTTGTCTGTGTCCTCGTCTCTTGTTGTTGGTCAGGTTGGATTAGGGCCCAGCCTTATGATGTCATGTCACCTTCATTACCTTTTTAAAGACCCTCTCTCTAAATTGTCTTATACTCAGGTCCTGGGATTCCACCTTTATCACGAGGGTTTTGGGGAGACAGAATTCAGTCCATAACACAAGTTAATATATCCTTGAGCCCCAAAGGAATTCCCTGAATATTAAATAAGCACGTTCTATGGACTCATGAAAACAAAGTGCTTGTTTTCACCCCAGTTCTGGCATTCAATAGTGGGTACTAACAGACGTGAGAGCCCTTCAGCCTCTGCTCTCATGGGTATAAGACACACGGAGTGTGCATCGGCGTGCATCGTACCGACACCAGCAGTAGATTAAAGAAAAGAAAGTTCAGTGAGGTCTGAGAGGAATGTGGCAAGTCTCCTGTAGGAAAGGGACCTCGGTTGAGGAACCAGATAAGTGCAGAAGGAGGAGAAGAGGAAAGGGCATTTCAGGAGAGTGAAAAGGTGTCCCCCTTGACATAGATATGCACAGAGTGCATGATATGATGAAGAGAAGGGAGTGAATCAGTCTGGCGCGAGGAGAAGGTCGCTGAAGGTTTTCTGAAGTAGAAAAGTATATTAAGAAGATTAAACTGGCAACAGAGTGCCAAATAGATTGCAGAGGGTGCGACCAGAGACCAGTCAGAATGTTAATGACATCAGTCAGACAGAGTGATGTTGAACTCAGACGGCGGTGCTCCAGCCCAGCCAGCGGTAGAGATGCCAGGGTTATTATGAAGGAGGCAGTGAACCCGCAGAACAAGAGCTATCAGAATATTCCAAGGTGGCTGGTAAAGACGTAAGGCACTTAAATGGAGAGTTTTGAAATAAAGCTTCTGATTTGGAGGGGGGTTGAGTTAACTTTTAAATACCTGAAATGGCCGTGGATTATCCCGGTGAAAATACCTAGTAGGCACTTAGGAACTGGCAGTCACGCACAGCAGGGAATGCCCAGTGGAGACGCACATGTATAAGCGCGGGAGTCCCTGTTGTACCAGGTGAGTGGGTAAGGGGTTATACAGGAGGGGGATATTGAGGGCACCATGGTCTGAAACGCTGACAACAGGCTTGTAGACCTTAGAAGTCGCACAACACGATCGGATGGTGAGGTCCTAGATGTCGTCCTGTTGACCCAGGGAGTAAGGCGTATGGGTCCTCATTGGGATCAAGGAAGTCAGCAGTGCCAAAGTTTCATTAACATAAATACTCGAGTTATCGAGACAGTGGTTGACCTTAAGGATTCCAGCCAAACCCTAAATTCACTTTAGGAAACCCAGGTGGAAGTTGCTAACAAGAGAGGTGAGTAGCCGCAGTGTTGGAAAACGGAAATCTCGGATAGCATACATTTCCCTCAACAGGACACACGTGTCCCAGATTGGGGGCCATGTTCACTTTTACGTCCACATGGCTTCAGTAGTAGTGACAATAGTGTGCTTGTGACAACACACCTGCGTGTGTAGGTATTAATTACAGGAGTGTACGTGTTTCATCTTCTCTCGAGACTGTAGTCCTTCAAGGAGCTCCTCCTTCCATCTCTCCTGAAGAAATTGGTACTTTTTTTTTTTTTTTTTTTTTTGTAGAGAGTAGTTCTAAGCATCAACTTTCTTACATTTCAAATGTTTGAAAACTGTAAACCAGTAATTAATTTGACCTGCCGCGAAAGCATGGACACACACACACACACACACACACACACACACACAAGCATGTATGTGCACATGTGAATACAAACGTATTTAGAACAATAGAACATTGAATCTAGGAGGCCATGAAGAGGTTATCTGAGCAGTCCTCTTATTTTACATGCTTCAATAAATTCTTAGGAAGTTTAAATACCTTATATATAACATTTAAGTGAATTAATATAATCAAGCCATTAGAATAGTTCATGGCACAAAGGAAATGTTCAACAAATATTAGCTGGAGTTAATATTTTAATCACTATCACATTCCTTTATTCTCAAACATCTGTAGGAAAATGAGTGGGAAAGCCAATAAATGACCAAACACCCATACAAATATTTCTGTACAATTGTATATCTTCTGGAATATTTTGAGGAGTCATAAGAAATTGAAAGAGTTTCAAAAACTCATATTTATGGAAATAATAGAGTCTATTTTCTAAGGTAGCATTTGCTTTATTTCACATCTATAATGAAGAATGAATGTATTCTACACTATAAAGTTGAGTATCCAGAAATATCACTATTATTACATATTATTATCATTATACTGTTTGTGAGTAGTATGTACATGGAAGTTTGGGATTAATGCACTTTTGGATAATTTCTATTTTATCTATGATAACACATTCTTTAAAAAAAAAAAGTTATGTGTTTTTTTATTTTGAGAGAGGCAGACAGAGTGCAAGCAGGGGAGGGGCAGAGAGAGAGAGGGAAACACAGAACCTGAAGCAGGCTCCAGGCTCCGAGCTGTCAGCACAGAGCCTGACACGGGGCTCAGACTCATGAATCGTGAGATCATGACCTGTGGTAAAGTCGGATGCTCAACCGACTGAGTCACCCAGGTTCCCCCTATGATAACACATTCTTAATGCTTTGCCCACCCTCAAAAGTACTGATTTCCTTAATACCCTGTAGTATATGAGTACTTATTTGTGGTTACCAGAAAATTGATGGTGTGTAAGGAAGTTCGCATGCACTAAAGAGATTCTTAAGTAAATAAATGCTGGTGATATATTGGGGGCTGAGGCCTGGAATATTCTCTTCAGCCCTGGACATGAAGGGCAGCTGAGTGGAGCTCGCTAAGTGTGTTTCTCAGCAACCAGACACACAGACGGCCCGTCTGAGGCTGCCGTTACTCAACTTTCTTCCGAATGCTCAAGAGTCTTCCAGATTGTGTGGAGCGCTGTTATGAACGTTGCCCACGGTGGTAGTGATTGTACCTCCAGGGCTGGGCTTGACGCTTCGTACGGTGTTGGAGGTCCTCTCGTCTCCAATCAGCAGATCGTATCAGGATAATAGGGCAAATCACTTGGTGATAGTGTGAATGAGTTTTATAAGCCAAATGATTGTATTGTTAGTGTTCATATTAAAACAGTCAAAACGGTCAAAGATTGCAGCAGGAAGGTTGCTTGGAATTTTGTGCTCGACGTACGTAATTTCCTGAAGGGATCTGGTTTAGGGGTGGTGTCAGCAGATAACATCATACAAATCTGGCTGTTAGTGAACAAGGCAGACGGCCTGGGAACTTGCCAGGTACCCTGTGTGACATGTTGCCAACCTCCATCAGAATGAGTCAGGTTACATAAGAGATCGGTTTTGTTCAGCCCCCTTTTTGCCACACCGCTCAGGGGAAAAGCGCTTAATGAAGAACGGCTTGGCGATGCTTCCCAAAGGCAGTCAATACACATTAGCTCATTTAAGAAGTCGTTTATTATGTGAAGCTGACCTTGGTCCTGGTGCACATGTATAAATGACACATTTGGCAGAGCACCAGGCTGCGTGCCACTTGTCGCGAGGGAGGCCTTGCGCGTAGCCGCGGCTGGCTCCAGGGTTTGGCTTTCCCATTTAATGAAACATAAGAAAGACACAGGAAGTAAAGGGCATACATGGTTTCTTCATGGCACCTCGATCCACATTGTGAATGTCTGCTTGAACGTCGTGTGTGTGGGGAAAGGAGCGAGATGCCACGTGTGTCCTAGGTGCCACGTGGGCCCTGCCCACCGACTGTGGGAGAGCCAGCTCTTTGGAGCCCACGGACGGGTGTGTGTTGTGTGTGTGCGCGCATGTGTGTGTCTGTGCATGGATGAACAGGAATATACCCTGGTTCCGTTTAGGAGGGGTCTTCTAGAAGGGGAAGAACAAAGATTTTACAGTTTCCACTAGTGTTTACCCTGGGTAAGAAGTAAGCAGTCGTGATTTCTCAACATTTTTTAATAGGCGCTCCTTCCCTGCCTTTTATCAGGTTAACTGTCAGTGTGAAGACCAGATCACCAAATCGGGAGGTTTCAGACGTGCTGTTTACCCGGCCTTGACCCGCAAGGCGGTCAGAATGCCTCACCTTTCTCTTGCATGGGGTCGCACGAGGCACGTTCCGAAGTACAGGGTCGTTCAGTGGTCACAGTAATTGTGTGCGGTGTCGGCTCCCCCACCTCACAAAGGAAAACGGAGACTGAGCCCAGCGGTCCACAGGCAACAAGTGGCAAAGCCGAGCCATGAGTCCGCCTCCAGCCAGTCCTGGAAGCTTCTTCCCACCTCCCACTTGTCTCTCCTGGATGGGAGGCGGGCAGAGAAAGTATGATGGCAGAGGTCACACTAACTTGCTGAATGCCCCCATGGGGTGCACGAGAATGAATCGTAGGTGAACTGCAGGAAGGAGAGAACTGAAGATCTGAATCTGTTCAAACAAAAGCACCAGGATAACATGTCACGTAGGGTCCGTGTAAATGAGGAAATGGCAGTTATTTTAATAACAGTGATCTCTAGACTGGTGTATCTGTGTATTTATTCGTTTAAAAGATTGAACTTCTGAGGAATCCCTCAGGTCCCATCCAAATCAGTGAAATGTTTCTGTCATCATCGATCTGAGGTGATCACCTTGGGAAGACCTTTGCCCTGGACTTGAATCTTAGAGCTCATCAGCGTTTGTCAATGTACCTCTCACGAAAGAGGTAAACAAAGCATGGCGTTTCCAGTAAGCAATACCATGGCTCCTCTCATCAGGTCATCTCTAACATGACCTGTAAATTCCACCTGCTGGAATTTGCACACATGGCCACTGTGGGTCCACCAGGGCATTCCAGCCTCTGTCAGTTTTGGGGCAACAGACCTTGAAACCCGTCGTAGAAGAAGAAGACAGCTAACACAGATTATCAGTTTTGGAGTAATTCCGTTTGACACACTTTTGTTTTTATTTAACAAACATCTCTATGGGCTCCTTACTCATGTAGTCCCATTTTACACTACTATCCTCATACAGGTTATAGCTAGAACTGAAGCCCTCCTTCCTGTGATTTGAGGGTGCGAATAGGACTTTGGTGTATTTCACCCCCATTTTGGGCTGGATCATGCCCTCACACCACCAGAGCCCCATGTTGAAGCCCTGACCCCTGGAACTTCAGAAGGGAGTCTGGTGTAGACGGGGCCCCTGAAGGCATGAGGAAGGTAGCACCAGGCTCAGAGCCTGGGCTCTGATGCAGTCTGATCAATGTCTTTCCAAGAAGAGGAGATGGGGACACAAGGACACAGCACAGGTGTACACACAGAGCGATGTCCTGGAGATGCAGCCAGAGGGCCATGTGTAAGCCTGGGAGTGTCCTGGAACACATCCTCCCACGGTGGTCCCGGGACATGTCCTTCCACGGTGGCCCTGGACACGTCCTTCCCCAGGGGCCTTGGAGGACCCCTGTCAGCATCTTGATCTTGGACTCTTGGCCTCCAGAACTGTGGGAAAATACATGTCTGTCATGTCAGCCCCTCAGTTGGTGATGCTGGTTGTGACAGTTTTGGGACGTGAATACGATTCCTCAGCACCCGTCACTGTGCCCAGCACATTGTACGTGTTCCGTGGCCCAGTGGATGAAGTTCTTCTGCAGAAAATGACCTCCTTTCCTTCTGCTCCAAAGCAGGTGGACACCTTCCTGCACCACCTTCCCTTCCTCTTCCATCGCAGAACAGCCTTATGGAGTTCAGGGAACACTTGGGAGTAGCTCATGGACTTGTGGACACTGCTGCTCACATACGGGATTCCTGTTTTCTCCTTTGCCGTTTACATTGCATTCTCCAGAAAGTTCTTTCGTCAGAACTTTTCACCCTTTGCTATTATTATCTTTAATATTTCATATTATTTCCCTCAGAACGTTTTTAGCGTGATGTCCGTACCAGAAAAACACTGTATAGATCATACAAAAGTCATGGGAACATGACAAGCATAATCAAAGTTTTTTTTTCCCCTGTGGTTTTGTTTTTCTATTTTGTGTCTTGGAATTTGGAGAGGACTTGGGGAAAAGGAAAAGAGCTTTGGCTTTCCTACATGCTCCTCAGGAAAAATAGATCCAGCCTTCAGCTTTTAGGCTTGCCGTGTGCTCCCAGGAGAGAGCATTCTTGTGTCCTACAGAGTAAGCTGTGGAGTGGTTTCTGGAGAGGAAAATCTCGTATCTGGCATCTAGTATAACTAATCATTCAGCTCGCTTGGGAAAACTGGCAGCTTGACATTTAAAATGATGGCTTGAAATTTGTATTTTGTAGACCACATTGATCTTTAAGACAAGCTGGGGAGGGTTTTAATAAATCTGGAAAGCATAATCATCCAATTATGTCTCATTGTGATGGTGACTATTTCTAGCAATTGTAACAGAAAGAACAAAGGCTACACATGGAAAAACATTCGCCCTTCTTTTTAGAAATTTGGCTACAAATGCTGCTTATAATAATTCACTAAGATCTTAAATTCTTTCTGCAGTATTTACCCTCAGAGGAAAAGAGTTACCCTATTTTCAATTAAGTCAGAGGTCACGTTTAAATAAAAATGAAGTTAGTGCTGGGGCGCCTGGGTGGCGCAGTCGGTTAAGCGTCCGACTTCAGCCAGGTCACGATCTCGCGGTCCGTGAGTTCGAGCCCCGCATCAGGCTCTGGGCTGATGGCTCGGAGCCTGGAGCCTGTTTCCGATTCTTTGTCTCCCTCTCTCTGCCCCTCCCCTGTTCATGCTCTGTCTCTCTCTGTCCCAAAAATAAATAAAAAACGTTGAAAAAAAAAAATTAAAAAAAAAAAATGAAGTTAGTGCTCTGGTGCAGCCACTCTGGAAAACAGGATGGAGTTTCCTCAAAAAATTAAAGATAGAGCTACTCTACGACCCAGCAATTGCACTACTAGGTATTTATCCAAGGGATACAGGTATGCTGCTTCGAAGGGACACATGCACCCCTATGTTTCTAGCAGCACTATCAACAATAGCCAAAGTGTGGAAAGTGTCCAAATGTCCATATACATACATACATATATATATATATATGTATATATATATATATATATACATATATATACACATACAATTGAGTATTATTCAGCAATCAAAAAGAATGAAATCTTGCCATTTGCAACTACATGGATGGAACTGGATGGTATTATGCTAAGCGAAATTAGAGAAAGACAAATATCTTATGACTTTGCTCATATGAGGACTTGCAGATACAAAACAGATAAACATAAGGGAAGGGAAGCAAAAATAATATAAAAACAGGGAGGGGGACAGAACATAAGAGACTCTTAGATATGGAGAACAAACAGAGGGTTGCTGGAGGGGGTGTGGGAGGGGGGGATGGGCTAAATGGGTAAGGGGCATTCAGGAATCTCCTCCTGAAATCATTGTTGCACATTATGCTAACTAATTTGGATGTAAATTTAAAAATAAAAAAATTGAAAAAATAAAAACATTATTCTCTACAAGAAAATAAAATGAAGTTACTGCTAATCCTTCCTCAGGAAAGGAGAGTCAATAATACTGCTTACAAGTAACATATCCTACCCACGATTAGAACACAAGTCCTTGACATATATGCATACATTTGTCATTTTTCTGATACATTGGAAAAAAAGATGGTGTCTGATGTGCTGTAGCACAAGATGGGATCATTGGGAATGTAGGAAATGTGGAGTCCTGGGGAGCTATGGACTTCCAATGTATCTATATGTAAGTCTAACATAGACTGCTCCTTTTATTGGAGCCAGGAATTAGCCTGTTAATCCAGAACCTTGTTAAAGAGGTGCCTGGGTGGCTCAGCCGGTTAAGCATCTGACTCTTGGTTTCATGTCTGGTCACAACCTCCCAGTTGGGGGATTAAGTCCTGCTTTGGGCCTCATGCTGAGCATGGAGCCTACTTGGGATTCTTTCTCTCTCTGGTTTCCCCCCACCCACCCCACACGTGCCTCTACTCATGCTGTTTCTGTCTCTCTCAAAATAAGTGAAATAAACAAACTTAAAAAAAGGAATATGTATAAAAAAGTTATTAAAGAAAAGGTCTTCATATATACATATACATGTGTGTATATATATGTACGTATATATATATATATGAAAAAGATAAGTAGCTTTTAACTATATATGTACATACATACATACGTACATATATATAGTTAAAAGCTACTTATCTTTTTTTTAATGTGTATTTGTGAGAAAGAGCACGAGTGGGGGAGGGGCAGAGAGAGAGAGACAGAGAATCTGAAGCAGGCTCCAGGCTCTGAGCTGTCAGCACAGAGTTGGACGCGGGGTTCAAATTCACAAACTGAACTCAACAACCTTGAGATCGTGACCTGAGCGGAAGTCAGAAGCTTAACAGACTGAGTCCCCCAGAGGCCCTGAAGCTACTTACCCTAATGTATTTACCTGCATGTAAATGTGCTAATTCTTTAGTGCAGAGATCCGGCTTTTTGAAACAGTATTGTTGGTTTTGTATTAATTCCAGTTAAAATGTATGTTCGGCAGTTTCCCTACCTATGTAATCTTAGAGAAGAATACCATGTTCTTTTCAGTTACTTTTTCTCCAATTTTAACATTTCTTTCACCCAGGTAAAATTTACCAGCAAGTTTTTAGTGTCTTCTCTTCATTGAACCATTCCAAAGCAGCCTCCTTGGTGTTCATAGAAATAATAACTCTCTTCCTTTTTGCCTTTGTGTTTTATTGTCTACTTAGAAATACAAGTCAGCTGATGTTAGCCGGTAAAGAAAGAACTGATGTGAACAGAACAGAGTAAGTGGAAGGCACACCAGAGATTTAGCCAATAGCTATGAGCTTCCAGGACCCGTGGGCCTCTGCGTTTATGTTCTTTGGAAGAAATGGAGAGCTGTAGGTAATGGTGACTTGAGTAAATGGAGGTCAGTGAAAGGTTATCTGGGAAGAGGTGAGGAAGCTGCCAGAAGATGCCCTGACTCGGCCCACGCCTGCGATGACAGGGATGCGGACAGAGTCCCAGGAGGCTGTTGCTGAAATTACACCCATCTGTCTACTGCAGTTGGGCAAACACAAATGAAGATAAGTCTTAGAAATAGCTAACTATGAGTGGTACCCTAGGTTAAAAACGTCTTTGCTATTATATATGCTGCTTAAAAATTAATATGCTGTATTAAGCTTAATAGGCTCAATTTGATCTCCTTTTTTTTTTATTATTAATGTTTATTTTTGACAGAGAGATAGAGCATGAGTGGGGGGAGGGTCAGAGAGAGGGAGACACAGAATCTGAAACAGGCTCCAGGCTCTGAGCTGTCGGCACAGAGCCCGATGCGGGGCTCGAACCCACAGACCGTGAGATCGTGACCTGAGCCGAAGCCGGAAGCTCGACCAACTGAGCCACCCAGGCACCCACGATCCCTTTTTCTAGACTGAAGATCACCCCTTACAAAAGTCCAGGCAAACACTGTCCCCTTCATTTTCTGAAGTCGCAGAGGTCATAGATGTGCGCGGTTAAGTGTGGTTACTGGTTACTGCAGGCTCCTCATTGTTTAAACCTTCTCTCCTTTCAGTCTTGGGCTTCGGGCAGAGGAGATGTGGAGGGAGTAATGGGGCGGGTTCCCTGCCAGCTTCTGGGGGACAGTCGTGCCATACACTCCCCTTCATCACTAATCGCTTCTTCATCTTCATCAATTATTGAACACAGGCTACAGAATAAAAGATGAGTAGAAGCTGTAAAGTGAGAGTCCAACAGCACATCCATTCACTCTAAGCTATTGTGCTGCTAAATAAAGAAAATTCCCTTTAGTCAATCAGACAGTAACAAACATTGTTAAAAAAACAAACGACAAGCTTCCACAGAACCTGGTGGGTAATTGAGAACAATATTTTTTTATTAGTGCTCCAGTGGTGATTGTGGGAGTCAGAAAAAGATGATGTTCATATCCCGAAGATGTTCACATCCTCATACCTGAACCTGTGAATCTGTTCCATTCCCTGGCAAAGGGAGTCAAGGTCACATTTGCAGTTGAGGCTGCTGGTCAGCTGACCTCAGGCCAAGCCAGCACCCTGGATTGCCTCTGTGGGCCCAGTGTATTCACACAGATCTCTATTTGCCATGATGGGTTCCCTTCTTGTCTGTTTGTTGTAATAGGAGAGAGCACCTTTTTTTACTTTTGGATTTTCCTCCCCTCCTTCATGTAATGCACTTACCTGAGCTATTTTGCCGCCTTTCCTGGATCCCAACTGAAGATTGGCACTGTGTTCTTGTGGGGGGACAATCTGAATTCATTTCTGTGGTCACTGCTAAAACAGGAACAAGCACAAGGCGCCGGATGACAGGGCTACGTGGGGCCTGTGTTTGGGGTGTGTGCCTGTGTGTCCAAAATGTGATCCTTGAAGAATCAGTAGAGGGTGAGGCATGAATCCTCAAAGACCAGAAGAGTGTGTAAACTGAGGCAGAATGGCAAATGGGAGTGGCTGTGCTCGGGAAAAGATGTTTATGTATTATGCAGGGGAAGTGGGGAAAACGCTTTGTGTATAGGATCCTGAAGAAGCTTTCAGAGGATTGCAGGTGGTTCAGTTTGACTGGAATGACAGGGATGATGGGAGGAAGCGGCAGAAGTTGTGTGAGGAGCTTAGAGACCCAGTGAGGGACTTTTGGAAGATATCCCAAGCCCACACCTGCAGAGAAGTCCGGCAAGTGGGATGTGGAGGGGTGCAGATGCTCGCCGACCTCAGACAGTGTCAACCCGTTAGCTGTGCCTTATTTGAGACATTGTTAAGCAAGAGTCCTTGAGCCCAGGAAGCTCCTTAATTTTAATTTGGATGCTCTGATTTTGAAATGTCATGTCGCTTATGCTTTTTATTTATTCTCGAAGTTTCTAGTTAATTTATTAATTTTTTTAATCTGTTTTTTTTTTAATTTTTTTTTTAATGTTTATTCACTTTTGAGAGGGAGACAGAGTGTGAGCGGGGGAGGAGCAGAGAGAGAGACACAGAATCCGAAGCAGGCTCCAGGCTCTGAGCTGTCAGCACAGAGCTCGATGCAGGGCTCGAACTCATGAACTGTGAGATCATGACCTGAGCCAAAGCCGGATGCTCACTGACTGAGCCACCCAGACGCCCCAGTTAATTTGTTTTTTAAACTTAACTGATTTTCTCTGGTTAGTCTAAAAAGGAGCTTTCTGCTCACATGTGTCTGGGCTATTAGAGGGTGCTAGTATGGCATATGCTTGGCTGAGAACCTGGGGAAGCCGGGTGGAATCGGGCTCCTTGGGAGTAACTTGGGGAGAATTCTGAGTGCAACTTGGTGGCCACTAGAAGTGTTTCCTGCTTACTGACTTTTGAGTTACAGTGAAAGCATTTAGTTCCGTAAACGTTTTTATAGTTTGGAGCCATAAAAAGCAATTCTGACAGTAGTTTTCATGAAAAAGATTAGTAAGTGGACTCTAATGAAGAAGATACATTCCATTTTGCCATGTCGTAGTTGTTAAGCTTTTACCATCAGGGAATGAATTCTTTCTTTTTGAGGATGGCCCTAGTTTTGTAAATTCGTTCTGGCAGTTCTAGAAAGGACCTATCCCTCAGAATGGAGCCAGAAGGTGAAGTTTTCATAACAGTATAGGAAGGAGCTAGATTGGTGAACCAACATGGATGTAGTTAAACAGGAAAGGTGGACAGGGGTGGAAGACACTGGAAAAACCGCATTCACGATATTTATTAGGCTAATAGTTCACACTCACAGCTGAATCTGCAAATTACAGTGCACAGCTATTGAAAGCGTTCTTCAAGGACTTTCTACAGCAGTCATTTCTACTGAAGTTGAGAGTTTGTAAGAACAAAATGTCTCCTAGCATTGGCTCCTGAGTTCATTTTTCTCCTCTATCAAAATCTGTTATTGTGTGCATTTAGCACAACTTACTCTCTTGCATATATTTGATTCTCTTAGTAAAAGTGGAAATAATCTTAATTAGGTAATTGAATCACCATATATTAGAATTATGCAGTTCCCCAGAAGTCTAGATTATTCCCTATATTTTCAGTAATCCTGTCTTGTGCTAGACCATATGAGACATGACCTTTTTCCCCCAGTATACTAGAAAATGGAAAGGATTTGCATTTTATGACTATGCTGTACTGTTGAGGACTTTTTGCGTTTTGGTGGATTATTTAGCCTGAAGGTCATGCTTATTCTTGAGTTTGGGTTTGTGCTAGTCATTGAGTCTCGTTTGCAAATGAATTAAGAAGTAGATTACTCATCATGTTTACAGTGATTATTCTGAAATTACATACTTTTTAGAGCTGAAAGAGACCTTCTGGATCCTCATGATAAATGAAAATGCTAAGTTCACTGAGGGTGCACATCGTAGTGGTTAGGGGCACGGTGTCTGACGTCTGACTACCTCTCTGTGAGTTCTGACGTAGCCTGGCTCTATGAACTTGAGCAGGTTACTTAACTTAGGTTGACCTCAGTTTCCATATTGAGATAGTGAAAATAAAAAGTGGGATATATCATGGTTGTTGTGAGGTTTAAACAAAACAATGCACATGGACTTAATAGAATCTAGCTGGCTTGCATACCATAGGCATGCTCCCTTTTATTTACAGTAGGATGACTTTTCTGGGGTCTTTCACATTATTAGTGGTTGAGTGAAAAATAGAACACAGATCTCAGCTACGAAATATTAATAAACTAAGATACTGTTTGTAGCATCAGCTCATAATTGATCTTGAGTAGATATAACTGTTACCACGAGCTATCTTATGTTTCTAGATTTGTGGTAGAATGTTATTTTAGCACACCTAAGTGGCTCAGTCAGTTAGTTATGTGTCCCACTCATGGTTTGGGCTCAGGTCACAATCTTGAGGTTTGTGGGATCGAGCCCCATGTTGCGCTCTGCGCTAACAGCACTGAGCCTGCTTGGGATTCTCTCTCCCTCTTTCTCTCTGTCCCTCCTCCCCGTCAGCTGTGTGTTCTCTCTCTCTCTCTCTCTCTCTTTCTCTCTCTCTTTCTCTCTCTCTTTCTCTCTCTCTTTCTCTCTTTCTCTCTTTCAAATAAGTAAACTTAAAAAAATATTCACCTGTCCCTGGAAGGAAAGAACCAGGTTTTCTAGTTTTGAGCCATAGGAGTTCATGAAGCTGTTCTTTACAAATGCCGGGGGCCAAGCTTGGTGCCAATAGAAACACAGTTCCTGTCTTCAGTGAGCTTACAGGTAGTAAAAGTAAAAGTAAATAAACATGTATACACACCACACATATATTCGTACCCACACACACACAGCAGGGTATAGCTGAGAATTCCAAAGGGAAGATTGTCTCCTTTGTAGATGTGGTGTTTCTGAAAGATCGTTTTGTTTATGGTGTGTGTGTTTTCTGAATAAGTAGCTTCGAGACGTGGACCTAAAAGATTAGAAGTTTGCACACGCTCTGTGACTGGTCAGATGCACTAGTGAATCTTGATGTACGAAGGGACACATAAATGTTTTCTCACTCAGTAATCCACACATGATGGAAACGTAGGTTATGACTATGGCATCAAGTAATTGATGTGTCCAGGATTGTTAGGTAACTCATTTATAATTAAAACCCCTTGGTATACGATTTTTCCCCGGCTGGTTCAAACACATTCTGTCCTGTAGCCATAGGTAGTTCACACAAGAGACTCCTCCCTGTTTAGTGAACGATTGGCCATTCCAGCGTAAATTTCATGGACTATCTTCCACAGAGTCAGGAAAATGTGATGGAGAGAGAGCTGTAGTCGGTGTCTCGCATCTCCTAATAAAGTGAAATGTGGAATTTTGTTCAGTTACAGTTTGCCAGAAAATTATGCTTTGAAGAGTCGTCATTGTCATTTTCAGGGTCCTCTGTCATTATGAACCAGGCGTACTTACTCCAGTTAACATCCACTGTCAGGGCATCTAGCAGAACTTTCCATTTAGTGATGAAAACAGCGATGGCAAACACAGGCCACGTAATGTGAATTCCTGAATGTTGGAGGCCGTGTTTCCTGGTGCTTGTTCAATAACTGGACCCTTAGTTAAACTTGGAGGGAATTGTAGGAACATGGGCTCTACGGGACTGCTTCCCACTGCCGTAGGCTTTTTTGGGAACCCTTTTCTTGAGGCCAACGGTGATCAAATTCAACCCTTAGGAATGATCACAATAACTTCCCTTAACGATTATCTTAAATTTCGCAATTCTTTTCCATAATTCTCCCCATCAGGGAATGAATTATTTCTCAATAAATAAATTGAATCAATCAGTGAATAAATAAACCTCCTCTCCAAAAGCTTCAATCTGAGGGACAAATATTGAGGCAAATTTTTTTCACAGTGTCTAATTGTCAAAAATGTGCATTTTCATTGGATTTGGTACTGAATTCACAACAGTGCTGTCTGCCAGCCACACAGTCTAATAAGTCTTAGGCTGCCTCTGTCTGAGTGTTTATAACCAAGTCTGTCAGATAATATGTGGTCATAATATAGGTAAGTGGAAGAGAATAATAATAAAACGTTATTGTAATCTGTGAGCCTCAGTTCCTATTCCAGAGAGTTACTACTCATCATAGTTTATCTTCACAACAATCCTCAATATTGGTATCTTTAGTTCTTTTTTTCCTAAAAATTGTACACTGCATCATAGCAAAAGGATCTTCAATTACAGGCAACTAGATATATGTGGCCTATTTTATATTCATCCATATTCACGGTTTCTCCTGGAGGTGCTCCTCCGTGACGGAGAATGTCCTCTCCCACCTGTGGCTCTCAGGCATGACCATGTGACACGCTTGGGCCAATGACATCTAGGCAGCAATAACATCTGTCATTTCTAAGCAGAAGCTCTAAGACCCAGCATGTGATTCCCCATTCTGCCCTGTTGTGAGAATTAGCAATGTTCAGAATAGAACCTGCCCCATCAGCCAGGGCTCCGTGGAGAAATCACGTGGAACAGAGTTAAAGCCAGCACAGTATAGACACGTAATAGATGCCAGAAATAAACCTTCGCTGTCAGCTGCTGACATATTGGGGTCACTTGTTACTAGAGCAAGTTACTAACCCTTCTTCACTGACACAGAACCAAAGACAGGACATTCTCAACTCAATCTCAAGGCTCAAGTTTATACTGCTGTTACTTTCCTAAAAGAAAAAACCTCTTAGCATAGAATAATCATCGATGTTTTCTTCTTGACCGTGTAGCCTCTTCTTGTACATTTAGAGTTCTCTTAGTAATCAGTCTTCCACTCTGGGATTTCTTTTTTTTTTTTTTTTTTTGGCCTTTATTTATTCCTATAAATGAACAACAAGTAGAGAATAATGTTTGTTTCTCTTTCCCTTTTATCCGAAAAATCTTTACAGTGCTCAAGACCTGACTTGTAATTTTCTTGTTCCAGAACATACTTTTGATTAACTGTATACCTTGCAGCGAGTGAATACAGTGAAAACCATCAAATGCATCCTTGTATCTGGACGTTGTTACCATGGTCTCTCAGTTCACGGGGCTCGTAGGTCACTAACTGACTGTGAATGCACTTGGACTCTTTCTCCATGAATGAGAAGGTCTCGTACTGCGGGGGACCAAAGTGCTGTTCCTACCACATGCCGGATATAATGCAAGCCATTATTGATGTCCCAAAGGAAGTCATGTTCCAAGAAATGTTGTTCCACAACATCTCTTCTATTATCTAAAGAGTCCAGAATTGCTAACTTCCTCATGAGCTGATGGTCTTGTAATTTTGTTGTTTGGCAAGGACTGGGTGAAGTTTCTGGCAGAAAGCAGCTGAGGGACTTTATATTCGAGGACCAGACAAGCTGGTCCTCATCAGTGGTCTAAGTGTGCAGGCATTTCCCTTGTGGGAAATATTTTTCACTCAAAAATAAGTAACTAGAACATTCCTGAGGAGGAAAACAGCAGCGGGAAAAGATGCTAGCTCAGTATTTGGTCGAGCCTGTTAGATAGCCCCAAAGGCCAGATAAAAATCCTAATAGTTTTAAGAGTTCTTTTTGGTTTCCTATCCATTTTAAGTAATGTTTTATTTTATTTTCTGTATTTTCTGTGGGTATGATTTTAAAAAAATAGTATTGTGTTAAGGAAGATACTGACAATGAGATTTATTGATAGGGCAGACATATCTGCTTTTCTTTTAATTCTTGAAAGATTCTAGCTTTCTTTTTGAAGAGTAAGCTCATAAGATTGTATAACATTAAGTTAAAAGATAATTTACCTTACTTATAAGGCAAACAGGAAAGTGTCCGTTTCAGATACAAGTGACTCAGAATCCTTATAATATAAGGACTATATTAATAATATTGTATTAATAGTATATTAATAATCCTGCTAATATAATGATGGTTGTGTTCTTGCCTCATAATAGCTGCCTGATGGTGCCCTTTTCTTTCTAGGGTTTAAGTGAACCTGGTATACAAGCATGCCAAGGTAAAAAGAAGAATACATCTTATTAACAGGGTCAGTCTTGGCTAAGAATTTTATCATTAGTTTTACTCTATAACAGTGTCCCAAATCCCATTGCTTGTTTTCTATTCATGATAATATTAATCCCAGAAAAACTGCCCAAGAGTTCTTGTGGGGAAACTTTTGAAAAGATCTCAAATGAGATATATGACTGCTGAAACTCCATTTATTTCATTTCGGTCCAATTCAGTTCTTTATATGCTCGGACTCTCCTCTCGCTAGCCAGTTAATTGGCACAACAACACCCTTACTATAAGCTTCCAGAAACGGTAAAGTAGCTCCATTGGAACCAAACTTCTCACAGAAAACAACCGTAAAATCTGGGAGTGGGGGTGGGGGGGGGCGGAAATATTGTATGTTTAAAAGTTGTTAAGAGAGTAAGTTTTCGTCAGGAGAAAGAAAGAGTTGTGGCTATGAGTGGGGACACCTGTTGACTTCCTGGAGCGATCACTTTGCAGAGCACACGTGCGTCAAATCATGACGTATGGGGGCGCCTGGGTGGCGCAGTCGGTTGAGCGTCCGACTTCAGCCAGGTCACGATCTCGCGGTCCGTGAGTTCGAGCCCCGCGTCAGGCTCTGGGCTGATGGCTCGGAGCCTGGAGCCTGTTTCCGATTCTGTGTCTCCCTCTCTCTCTGCCCCTCCCCCGTTCATGCTCTGTCTCTCTCTGTCCCAAAAATAAAAAAAAAAAAAAAAAAAAAAAAAAGTTGAAAAAAAAAAATCATGACGTATGGCTACAATTAGTACCATGTTATAAATCATTTATATCTCAGTTTTTAAAAATGTGGGAAAAAATAAAACTACCCAGAGCCACAGGACAGTCCACACATGCAGACAGAAACTGAAGTGCAGTTGGCATCTGAAAGAGAGAAATACTAAGTGAGTTTACTCCTTTTGCGGCCACCAGTCTGAGGGCAAACTCCGCTTAGCACCAAGGTGACCATCTGAAACGCCCAGAGAAACCTCTAGTTTTCTTGACTCGGGGAACCCGAGAGTAAGTGTTGAGGCAACCAAGGTCACAGAAATGTTAGGGGTCAGCCCCGGAAGGATGTCACCAGAGCGGAACGCCCCAAGTTCTACGCAGCATCTTGAACTGTGCACCTGCTGTGGAGGGAGTGGCTGAGTGAGGCCATAAGAGCTGGTGGGCAGTCTGAGTCCACCACAGGGCTACCAGCTTGTGGAGCTATCGGTCAGCCTCATCAACTGCCCGCTTGAAAATTAATAGCCCTCTTTGGGGAAACATAAAAAAAATTAGAGTTTTGTACAATAAAAATTCACTATGTCCGTGGTCTAATTCACAATGGCTTGTCGTATGAATAAGAAAACATATTTTCTCCAGAGGAAAGACAAAGGATCAAAACTTTGAGATAGCCCAGATACTGGAATTAGCAAATATTTTAAGGCAGTTACTACATTTATGCTGAAGGATTTTTTTTTTTTTATCAAAGATAACATTAGATATTCCTTTAATAAAAATAGAGTCACTATGCCTGGAAAACATAGCACTCCCCATAATGTCCACACACATAGAAATGCCCTCTCGTTTAGGCTGTATGTGAACATTCTGAGAGTTTATTTCCCAGTGGATAAGAACTATCTGACAATACAATTTCCTGTAGTTATGCTGATAGGAAAAAATTCCTTGGCAGTCCTACTCTTGTATTCTACCAGAGAAAATTCTCACAGTAAATCCGATGTCTCTGCCTTCTTCAGATATTTCTTAGTGGTGAGCAGAGGTCCCTCCAATGATTGGAGCCTTTTTCCATCAACCACTCAGCCCAGAGATAAAGTATAGGATTTTATAGCAAATCATTGTAACAGAGGGTATTTTAATGAAGCATGCGTACAAGGTTTATAGAAGGAAACCTTAAGAAATGAAGACAGACCACCTGAGATAGGTGTAATCATCCACGTGGATGCATTTAAACGCTGAGATCATGCATCAGACAAAAGCAGGGTATTTTGCCTCTAATGTTACCACTCACTGTTGCAAAGTTGCCACTCGGTACTTAGAGATTCAGATATTGCAGAGAACAATGAGAAAATCTATTGGCTCTCTTTCGGGGAAGACTGTTGAGGTACATAAATCATTGCACGTTATCATGAGGGAAGATCAAAACTGTATGGGATTCCACGTTTCTCAGGTATTCTGAACAAAAAGCGAGAAGGCAGAAAGCAGAATGGAGGCTGAGGGCATTGAGGTGTGCACCGTGTTCTGTGAGGTCGAGAACCTGTTCCCCTGGGCGGTGCCCAGCGAAGCTCAGAGCCAGCGCCCTCTCCCATAGGGAGCTTTCCTGGTGTGTTAGCTCCTGTGGTTCTAACCCCAGGCGACCTAGGGCAGAATTGCTGGGAGGAGGGTAACTGAACATTGCTAGTTTCCATGCGTGTTCTGGGTGATCCCGATGTGGTGGCATGGTTTGGAACCGTTGCTGTAGGAATTCTGTGAGGATCTACTTTTTGCTTGTAGGCATGTGAGTTGAGGTAACTGTGGATTTCAGTCCTGTGCTCTTTCTGTAACACTCGCATCACTGGTTGTTTCTTAGAGCTATCCCAGCTAGCGGGCACGCCCATGTTTTTGGTGGGATTTCAAATACCGTCACAAGAGCCCTGTACTTAAAGGAGGTGAATGGTGAAGCAATAATTCACAGCTGTCCTCTGGGCCTCCAGAGAAAAGCCAGAGGCTGAGCCCAGAAGCCTTCAATACTGCTGAATATAATACCCCAGAATCTCGCCCCACATTAAGGTTTTAGATTAATCTTAGATGAATCTAGATGAACTTAATCAGGTTAAGTTTTCTGCCATCTACTCGCTGTAGCCAGATTCTTTGCTCTTATTCGACTTGGTCATTTTTCAACATTGCACAAGAAGGAAACTTGACTAAGGTACCATTCAGCTCATCATTTCCCCCAGATGAATAAAGGCGAATACCGCTAACCTCTAAATGAATGATAGCTAAATATTTGCGACCTTCATCGAAATACTCTCAGGGAGTGTGTGAGTCTGCAGGCTCGCTGCCAGGCCGCTTGACGAGGACAGGTGTCCCTCTGCAGACTCTGTCACAAGGCTGCTGAGCACAAGTTCCTCCTGCTGTCTCGTGGACTCTGGGAGAGGGTGACGCGTTTCAGCCTTTGTGGAAAGGGCCGTTCAGTCTCCATGCTGTGTAAACTCCACCTTTGTCATTCAGTCGCCTAAACGGGAGCCTCCAGTCAGAGCACGTCTGTTGTGCCGTGGCCCAGGGTGCAGGTGTGAGCACTTGACTTCTTTGTGGACTTGCTGTGATTTGTGGAGCGTGCAAAACAGACACAGCTCACTAAGCCACTTGCCCGCTGGACACTTGGACTTTTTAATAACCTGTGCACACGAACACCCGGCTGAAGGAGATCTCATAAACACCGTTTTGATAACAATGTATTTGTGTGATGCATCCCTGAGTAACGCTTCCCACAGTGATGCATGAGGCTGCTTACGGGGTTAGACTTTTGTCCAACCTCAGAATATGTTTTGCTTTCAAAACAAGATACATTTCTTTTGTGTGTGCTGTGGGAGCTGAACAGATTTCCAGATTAATTATTTACAAGTCATTTATGACTTGGGATTTTCAAATTTCTTTAAAAAAATTTTTTTTAACGTTTATTTATTTTTGAGACAGGGAGAGACAGAGCATGAACGGGGGAGGGTCAGAGAGAGAGGGAGACACAGAATCTGAAACGGGCTCCAGGCTCTGAGCTGTCAGCACAGAGCCTGATGTGGGGCTTGAACTCACGGACTGCGAGATCATGACCTGAGCCGAAGCCGGATGCCTAACCGACTGAGCCACCCAGGCGCCCCAGGATTTTCAAATTTCAAAGCAAAGACGTGGAAAATATAATCGTATCCATTACTTCATGCTATTTTGGTGGTTTCACAAGAGGAACGCCATCATTCAAAGCATGTTGTTTTCCTATATATGATACCTTTTAATACTGTGAAAGAGGGTGCCAGTTCACTATCAAGAAGTCACTGCAACTTCATCTCCTCTCAATGCGAGCACCCGAGTGTCTTTTCACATCAGCCTATCTTTCTGTAAAATTAACAGAAGTTCAACGTGGCGTAGTATTCCGTTGAGAAAGGAATATGATATCAGGATGCTATTGCTCAATATTTTTTGAGTTAAAAAAATATTTTTTGGGGCGCCTGGGTGGCTCAGTCGGTTGAGCGTCTGACTTCAGCTCAGGTCAGGATCTCACAGTCTGTGGGTTCAAGCCCCGTGCCGGGCCCTATGCTGACAGCTCGGAGTCTGGAGCCTGTTTCAGAGTCTGTGTCTCCCTCTCTCTGCCCCTTCCCTGCTCATGTTCTGTTTCTCTCTGTCTCTCAAAAATGAATAAACATTAAAAAAAATTTTAAAAAGTATTTTTCTGGTTGAGTAAGAGGCAGATGATTCCTAGTGATTATTTTCATTCCAAATATTGTACAGTCTTCAGCATGATTATTTTTTTCCAAGGTATAACTGAATCTTGAGATGATTTATTTTCATGGTTTTGTGATTTGAACAAAGCTTTTAAACAATTTATAATCATGGATAAATCTATAAATAGATCACTGCAGTCAGTTCCATTTAATAAAAGTAGCGGCCTTGAGTTCTTGGGAGTTCTGATATCCTTTTATTAACAGAGAGGAAGCCTGTTTATAGACATAATCACCTGTATTTAATGAAAATAATAAGTCATTTTGTATGAGACTTAATACTCTCCGTGGGAAGGAAGGTGCCAATTAAGCAGGCTAATCAGTGTTGATGGGTGTTGAGTAGATCGCCTTTTCCAGTCAGTCTCATCTTCCATTAAATATGCTTCACAAGGAAGGTACATAGTAGTAGACAAAAACAACTTTGTACCATTTACACTTTTAAAGGAGAGATGGACAGAAAAAGGAAAAATTCTTTGCTTGGCTGAATTGTGTCTTCCTCTGATGTTGGGGATTCATTTCTTCCTTTACCATATACCAGTAAAGTGCCTTGCCCAGTGTTAAGGTATGTATGTATGTATGTATTTATTTTAACCTTTATTTTTTGAGAGACAGAGAGTGAGTGGGGGAGAGGCAGAGAGAGGGAGACCCAGAATCCGAAGCAGGCCCCAGGCTCTGAGCTGTCAGCACAGCTGACATGACTGTGAGATCATGACCCGAGTCAAAGTCAGAAGCTTAACCAACTGAGCCACCCATGCACCCCTCCAGTGTTAATTTTTTATAATGAAAACATGATAGAAATAGGGTCCTTCTGATTAACTCAAAAGGAAGCTGTGACCATTTTTCGGCCAGCTTAGAACTATCTAAATACTTTAGCACCAAAGGATTTGGTGTTTGGGAGTAGGAACCCTACCAGTATCTTTGTGTTCACGGGGAACTACCTGCTCTACTCCATGTTGTCCGTGGAAAGATGGGCTGTAGAGTTCTTTTCAAGGAATATTTTATGCATGATATCATACATATAAAGTTATGCGAGTTTCAGATGTTATATTTGCATATAAATTGACCAATGTGAATACACCAGTGAGAAGTGAGGCATTTTCTTACATATATGTACATATATATATATATATATATATATGTATTAATTAAATGAACACTTCTCTTTCACATACAAAGCTTAAGTACTAGAAATTAGAGTTTACATATGACCATTGTAATGTAACTATTAGAACACTACTGAGTAAGTTGCATTCACTCATTACAGTACACTTCCATCTCCTGGAAATAATAACTTTTCAGCTCTTCCTGTAAATTCATATTCCCAAGTCCAAAAAATTGCTTAGCTGTTGAGAAAGCAGAGAACTTGAAGATACGTGCCTGAACCAAGGAAAAGAGAAGTATAGTCCCTGAAGACTTGGGCTTGCGACATGTAAGCCCTTCTGACCCCAAAGCCCTCTGCCTGCTGTCTGTGGACTCCCCTCTTTCTTTGCTCTTTGTGTTCTCCGGCACTGTTTATCCATATTTCTCGTCTTCCTTTACTTACCTCCTTGCCTTAATTACATCCCAGTCTCCGCATGTTTCTGCCTCTGGCATGGCAGCTTCATCTTGATTCCTAGTAATGCCCTCGTTCGGTGGCTCAGTTTTGGTATTCTTCATCTTCAGCTGATTTCTGACTCTATCTATTCTAAAAAAAATTTACAAGTAAAAAAAAAAATCTGTCTAATAGGGATGGTGATGGTGGTAATGATTATCATGATGATACTGATGGTGGAAGGGACACTTTGTGACCAGATAGTAATTGTTTATATACAATATTTCTCTTCTAAAGTGATTCTGTGAGGCTGGCATTATTAGTATCATTTTCCGGAAGATAAAACAAGACATTGGATAGATTAAATAAATCGCCCAAAGTTGTGTAATTAACCGTGTTAAAGTGGGACTGGAGCCTCATCTGACTCACAGTACTGTGCTCCTGCTGTGAAATCCTGCTGTGAAATCCTCCTCTGAATAGAATTATTGAATGAAAACAGCATGTCAGGCATGTGTAATATGTCTCATATGTTACATTTATACATAAATAGATTTGTAAATATACCAGTGATAAGTGGATCGTTTTCATTTCTTTCTTATGTCAAATTTCATGTTTCTTTCTGGGATTGAATTTTCCACCTACAGATTACCTATATGCGATACTGGCTCAGAGTGGAACCAGATCTTTCTAGAATGCCATGCACGGGCATTTAGTGCTATCCCACTGTTGTTTACTGTCTTGTTTATTGTATCTCAGTTATGTTGAGATTTTAGAATTAGAGGTACAACAGCATGTATGATGAATTCAGTCAACAGATGATCATAGTCTCAGGGCTTTGAATGAACACACGTGCACACTTATGTCTATATATGTGTGTGTGTGCCTAAGTATATGTGTATGTATATGTGTATGTGAGCACCGTGTGTAAACACACTCACACAGTCTTCCAGTGTGACATAAGCCACTATTAAAGTGTTTCTGATTGTTTAGACTTTATTTCATTCAAAAAATGTCTTGCTTCCCTGGCATGTATTATATATGAGTGGTTTCTGGCAGTTAATTTATTGTGATGATTAGTAACACGTGCAAATCAGTTAGCTACATAAACATTCCTTTAAAAAAGCACATATGAGAATTGCTTGAATTTATAAAAACATGAATCAACATTTGATTCAAATCAGAATACAGATCAAGGGAAAATAAACATCAAATTTTTGTTAGGAGGATATAGGTAGGAAGAAATAATGCAAGAAATCTCTCTCTCTCTCTGTTCAAGAGGATAGTGTGAAACCTTTGACTCAGGTCACAAACAGACTGCCCTGTAACCACCTACCCAATTTCCTGGAACCGTTTTCCTCTATAAATAAGAGCTCACCCCACTGACCCTATTATGGGGAAAGGAAAAGAGAATAGCCAAGTATATTTATTCCGGGCAGCTAGGCTACAGACTTCCAGAAAACATGCCCAACAAATGTCTTCCCCCACAGAATTCAGCCCTAGCAGCTCTGCTGTCCTGGCTTTCTAGACTTCTCTCTCTCTCTCCCTCTCCCTCTCCCTCTCCCTCTCCCTCTCCCTCTCCCTCTCCCTCTCCCTC
>NC_064808.1:108322837-108355172 GCF_023721935.1 Panthera uncia | reverse complement strand
CCCTCTCCCTCTCCCTCTCCCTCTCCCTCTCCCTCTCCCTCTCCCTCCCTCTCTCCCCAACCCTCTCTCTCTTTC
Source organism: Panthera uncia (assembly GCF_023721935.1). Lineage (NCBI taxonomy): Eukaryota > Metazoa > Chordata > Mammalia > Carnivora > Felidae > Panthera > Panthera uncia. The sequence continues at coordinate 108,355,097 of NC_064808.1, read as the reverse complement.
TCCCTGTCCTTTTCTTTCTTTCTTTCCCCGGAAACCTCCATGAGTGTGTCTGCGTCCACACATAAGTATGTCCTGTATTGCATTTATTTGACAATGATTCCTTATCCATCATTGTTACAAAGAAACTCTGAGGATAAGTATTGTCAACAGTGGTTCGCATACAGATTCCCAAGTTTCTATATCTGTGTGTTCACAAACTGACAAGCTAAAGAATGAAAGAGAGAAAGAGAGAGGGCAGAGGAGGGTGAGACAAAGGGCAGGGAGTAAAATTAGAGAATTAACCCAAATCACGGTCAACGTGTGTGCAACTGATGTATTGCACTATGTTCTCTGTGTCTGGTATGTCCTTTTAAAACTACCTAAGATCTAAATTCCTGTTGTGTGAGCACAGATTACACACTGGTGAAACCCTAAATAGAAAATACATTTCTTTTTTTTTTTTCAATATATGAAGTTTATTGTCAAATTGGTTTCCATACAACACCCAGTGCTCATCCCAAAAGGTGCCCTCCTCAATACCCATCCCCCACCCTCCCCTTCCTCCCACCCCCCATCAACCCTCAGTTTGTTCTTAGTTTTTAACAGTCTCTTATGCTTTGGCTCTCTCCCACTCTAACCTCTTTTAGAAAATACATTTCAATGGAAATTTCTGTTTAATACAGCTAGTTTTAAGTTCCAGTAGGATGCCAACTTATTTCAATAACTATTTGCTGCCACACAGGCGCTGTGCAATGACAGACTTTAAACCATGTTCTTGAATATACTGTATTTACGATCACTTCTGCGCTTATAAAACTCAAATTCTTTTCAACACACAGAACATCAGTTTAAAAATGGAATAAATTATGTATAACTTTTAAGTAAGATGTTAGTGGAATAGAATGTGCTTCTTGCTGTGATCACAGAAGATACTTTGTTCTGATTTAAAAGTTATTTTCCCGATGGCTGCATATTGGTGTGGTTGGCAACGCGAGCTGTGGTGTCAGGGTGATCTGAGGTTAGAGTTTGCCCCACAGTGTGCAGCAAGTTTCCTAACTTGCGCTGCACTGCACATTCCCGGTAGCACGTTGGGTTGTGGTAAGAATTACCATTACCTAACTTAGCATCATTTAACTGAGCATTTACGATAGATTTGCAGCGTTTTGTCCTTACACAAGTTTTTAGGTCATGCTTTTACCACCCCTGTCTTGCAATGTAAGAATTGAAACTCAAAAAGATTCTGTGACTTTGCTGAGGGCACGGAGGTAACGAGTGTGGACTTGGGATTGAGACGCACAGAGTCTCAGCGGGGAGCGGTGTTTCCCCTTACCCGCTGTGATAAACTCCATCAGATCTTGCTTGTGTGCGTGCACAGTGCTTGGTGTTAAGGGCTCAGTAGATGTGAGCTTCAGTTTTCAAGCCTTTTGTCCACCATTTCATGTGTCTGTTATTACTAATGATAAATTCTCTTTCAATTTTTCTGTTAATTCATCCAGTAAATGTGTCTTGTGTGCCCACTGTGTGCTAAGCATTGCTCTTGAATCAGCAAACACAAAGGAAACAAAGCAGCGAAATCTCCGTGCAGGTGGAGCTCATGTGACGCTCCCACGTGTGCGGGGAGATACACAAAAATAAGGCAAGGTGGATACACTGTGTCGTAGTGATGAAACACAGGAAAGGAAGTGCAAGGAATATACGTAACCGGAAAAATGATACAGGAAAGTGGAATAGTGCCAGGGTACGTAATTTCGCGTGAACTGTGGAATGCTTGTAACCATTGGCGTGAGCTGTTACATGCCTTTGTATCTTCATTCAGGATAGGAGTAGTAATGTTTACTCTGATGATTCTGACAAATTATGTGAGAATCTATTTTTTAGATAAGAGCATGCTTTAAAAATCATATGATGCTGCTAAAAATATTCAGTGCCTCAACACTTCGTAACACCTGCATGTGAATTATGTATGTTTTTGAAAACGCATATGACTTACCAAATGTTGATTAACCGTTGCATCTGGTGTATAACTGGGAGTAAAATTAGGGAAGAGGAACTCCAGGAAAACCAGATACTTTGGGAAAAGCTGCACGTGGCGGACAGAGAACGAACAGTGTTTGAGTGGCAGCTAATATCCTGCATTGCGTGTGCATTCAGCAGGTAAGGTATAACTTAACTAGTAACGTAATGTAACGTAATGTACACCCATGGGTGATTCTCATGACGTTCCTGTACCGAATCAGACCTGTGGGTTTCATGACTTTGTGCATTTTGTCTCCAGTTTTATCAATGTAACTCGGAAAGTATCCCCCTGGTATTGCCGGGGAGGGGGCAGTCCAGTTTCTCTCAACTCGTGCCCTGACCTCTGCAAACAATTCCTTTTAGAGGCAGCATCAGATTGCGTTTTCTCCACAATTTCATGTTAGAGAAGTGGGCCTGAGACGTGAGAAGTAACATTGGAAAGTCTTCCAGAGGGAACTGTGGCTCCAGCCGGCAACACTGTTGCGTCCACATCCCTCCTCTTTCCTGCCCCTTGATGTTGGCCTCTGTAACGGCAGGCACTGCGGCGAGCATGAGGGGTGGGGCTGAGTGAGGAGCTGGTTCCGAGGGCACCTGTCCCTTCCGACAGTCCCTGGGCATTGAAGGACAGGTCAGGGTCAGGGGCGTGGGTGAGCATGCACAAACCTTGGGGCCGAATCAAGGAAGGACGGCACACAGAGAAAGCAGAAAGCAAAACATTGGGAATTTACAGGAACGGAAAGACTGGGACAGAGCAGGGGTCAGGAATCTCAGATTTGTGGCAGGGGGATGCTGGCCGGAAGTTGAGGTCACAACCACCACAGACTGACATTGAAAAGGGACGCTTCAGTTGAGAGACCTGTCCACCGAGGCCTGCAGGTTGCGTACCCGCTTCCTGCCTGGGAGAGGAGCAGATGGTCTGAAGCCCCAGCTTCCATGGCTGTAGCGCACCTGCTGAACGTTCATCTAGAACATCCACCTGGCACCGGGTCCCGACTCCCTGCTCCTTACAGCTTCCGCGTCACTGCTGGATGAAAGTAGGAGAAGTGAATGAATAGAGGGTAGCTGTAATTTTCCTTCTCCAACTTGGAAGGGAAAACAGTGCTGTGAAAATGTCTTCTCCGGGGCGCCCGGGTGGCTCAGTCGGTTAAGCGTCCGACTTTGGCTCAGGTCATGATCTTATGGTTTGTGAGTTCAAGCCCCGCATCGGGCTCTGTGCTGACACCTCAGAGCCTGGAGCCTGCTTCAGATTCTCTGTCTCCCTCTCTGTCCGTGCCCCTCCCCAACTTGCTCTCTGTCTCTGTTTCTCAAAAAGAAATAAAACACTTGAAAAAAATTAAAGAAATAACTTCCCTCTGTGCTGTTGTGTCTTCCTCCTCTGACCATCCAACAGCATTCGGACTGCAGCCAGGCACCAGCTGCTCATTGCTGATGCTCAGTAAACTGAGCTAAGGAAGAGAGTGTGAGCACATCCGAGAAGGGAGTGAAGTACGTTTCTCGTGTGAAAGTTCAACACGCCATGTTTCATTGAGATTTTGCACCTACTCTTCCGATTTCTATGGAGTCAGCCCCGCATGAGCTGAGTGTTTCACGTATCAAAAAGCAGACTCATTATTATCTTTCTTGCATCTGTCTCTCCCCTGTTACCTCTCCACCCCCTTTGTTAATCGCTAGAGCCTCCAAGGCTTCTGCTTGAGGCAGCATTATCTTAGATGATTTCCAGCATCACATAAAACAGTGCTGAGTCCTGTCATTTCCACCTTCTCGGGAACTTTCATGTGTGTCTTCACTTGTGCAATTCACTTGTCTTCACGGGCTCTCGTTGAGACTTTTTCGCATCTTTTCCTTGGAATAGGGCATGTGGCTCCCAAGAGCTCTCCTTTCTAATATCTTTCACTTCCTAATCCTCTTCTGTAAGTGGACTTCCTGAATAGCAGATCAATTATGCAATTCCCTCCTGAGACCAATACCCCAGTACCTCCTAATGCCTACAGGTTAAAATCAAAACTTATTAATATGGTTCCAGCCAAGCACCCAGGATTCCCCAAACACATTGTGCTTCGCTGTGTACAAGGTGCATCTTCTGCATTGAATTCTCATCTACTTTTTGCCTAATGACCTGCTACTTATCATTCAAGACCTTAAGTATAACTAATCTCTTTGATTGTTCCATCTTAAATAAAGTTGGTTACTTCCTTCAGTGAGTTGTCACTGTATTTTTATTTAATTTCTAATTTGGAATCACCATGCTCTGCTACACTTACTTGTTTATGTATGTCTCCCCTTGTAGATTATATATAAATGACTTGAGAGCAGATACCATGACTAAATGGTAAACATTGTTTAGCATCCTTTATATAGAGCTTGGCATATAGTAGTAGTGATTATGTAAGGAACACTGAAAGGCATAACTCTCAATTTCTCTGATTGCATTATTAAAGAAAATTTATATCCCCCAACATATATTATCTTTTTTAGTCTAATGTGTGTTCTACCAACCATACGATGAATAATTTTCTGCTTGTTTCAATCGAATAAAAACATTCCTTCTCATATTCAAATATCGGAACTAATTTCTTCATAACATGTATATGTGTGTGTGTGTGTGAGGTGTGTGTTTGTAGTATGTGTATGGTTAAAGAAAAGTGTTTTCGTTTCCTATAGAAAAAAAAGGACCAGTACTTCTAGAAACTTTCAAGGTCATCAAAAACAAAAATCTGAAAAACCATCAGAACCAAGAGGAGCCTAAGGAAACAAAACAACTACATGCAGTGTGGTGTTTTGGAATGAATCCTGGAATGGAGAAGAGCTTTGGGTAAAAACCAAGAAAATAGGAGCAAACTGTGGACTTTGTCTAATAACATCACATCAGCGCTGGTTCATTAGCTGAAGCAGATACACCACCCCAATGCAAGATGTTACTTAGGAGAACCTGTAGGATACGTAGGGACTCCTTGTAGTAGTTTTACAACTTTTCTTTAAATATAAAACTTCTAAAAATCAAGTCTATCAGTTATTTAGGAATAGAGGTGAAATAGTTTCTGAGACAAAAAAATAAATGATAGAATGGTCAGCAAACTTGCATACTGGACTTGTTAAAAGGGAGGTCTTCGGGCAGAAGGAATATGGTACCAGATACTTGGAGCTTCCAAAGATGGTTAAAAAGCTTATAAAAGACATCTTCCTTATCTCTAATGACTCTAAATGACATGTTATTGTTCAAAGTGTAAATAGTAACAAAATAATGTGGTATTTTAACGTATAAAAATAAATGATGTGGCAACACAAGAAAAACAGTGGGAGATGGAAATAGGAAATGTTGCCTATATTGTGAATAAGGCAGTAATTTCTTTAAAAAGTTGAATAGTGATAAACCAGCGATGTGTACTGTAAACCCTAATACAACAACTAAAAAAGAAAAATGAGGCTGTGGTCTAACTACTAAGCCAGTATTGGAAATAAAAGGGAACCATTAAGTAAAAATCAAGTCAAAACTAGGGAGAAACCAAAACGTGAAAGCACAGAGGGCGCCCAGAGGAAGCAGAAAGTGGCTCGAAAAAATGGTTGAGTGTACTTTCAAACATATCAACGAGGTTTAGAACATTTCAGTTATGAAGTAAGGATTGTGAAATTGGAGGAGAGAACTAGGAGACTGCTTCACATGGACCGCAAGAACCCAGATTTTCAATACGCAGACACAGAGAAGCGAAGCACCAGAGGATGGAGACACACAGGCACACGGCCAGCGGAAAGGCGGCGGGAGCGGCTGGGTGTGTGTCCGGTGGGAGACACTCCAGAACAAGGAGCAGGACTCCCACTTGCAGACAAGGGGCACCAGTAGGAACCGGACCGACCCTGCTTCCTGAAACAACCAAGCACAAACACACAGTACACACCTGAAAATGCAGGGCCTTGACCTCCAAGTGGCTGGAAGACAGGGAGGGGATCTCCCCATCCTTGAGAGAGGTCCAGGTATGGGCGCGGGGGGCGGAGTGTCTGTAAGTGTCCTGCCTCAGCAGTGACCAACAGCCGTCCCCGGAAAAGACCCGTCAGGCGGCCAGATTCTCGCCCTGACTCAAGTGAGGGTAGCCAGGCTCCGCCGAGCCCCCTTTTGACGAGGCCTCAACCTTGACCTCTAAAAGCTTGCGGGAAACACTGAGCATAGTCTCTAACAGCCTCAAGGATGAAGTGCCTGCCTGGGAAAACTCAAGTCTACTAAAACAGTTGCCTGCTGTTCCCATCAACACCTGAAGATTGGGCGCGTCTCCCAGTCTCCGTGGGACGTACGAGCCTAACTTCAGTAAGCGCCACTTAGCAAACCCAGATGGTTTTCATGTGGGCCAACCTGTCCTTCTTGCTTTTTGTAACTTTTCACTTCCCTGTAATTTTTCTGCTGAGGCCTTTCCCCTCATTCTCCTTTTCAAACGTCCAGCCACCTCTGCACGTCCAAGTTGAGGTCAGCTCATTCGGGACACCTTTCCTATGGCCACAGTACAGGACACCACTGATTGAAATGTGCCCTTTTGCTTTAAGTTGTGCTGGCGTTCTTTATCTTTGACCCTGGCCCAGCCCGACATTGAGCAGAAGGCTGGAGGCGGGAAGGAGTGGAGGGAGCCTGGCCACAAGCATGGGTCAGGTGCACCTGATACCAGGTCGGAGAAGGTTGGAGAAGGCTGGAGCTTGGTGAGCTGCAGAAGCCGAACTCTTGTTAGCTCTTCGACTTTAACGGAATAAACTCTGGAGCCATTTGGTGCTTTTAAGTAGATGAGCAACATCATTTGACTGAATTTTAAAAGGACAACTGTTAACTTTTGTGACTGATGTGGAGACAGAACGTAGCAGGTAGGGAATGGACACGGAAGTGGAGTGACATCACGGGAATCCTGGGGGAACTTGATGCTGTTCCAGAGCAGGTGTGTAGAAGCAGATGAGGTAACAGTGGTTCGGATGTTAGAGGCGGTGTTATAGGCCCATAGTGCTCACAGATTGGATGTGAAGTTTGAGAGAAGTGCTGGGGCCAAGGGTGTTTCCAAGATATTCATCTGAACAGAGAAAAGGGTCAGGTTGTCCCTCGCTGAGAGTGGAGAAACCCTTGGGAGGGCTTCTTGGAGGGGGGTGGTGGGATGCTTGGTGCGGACGTCAGTTTGAGGGTTCTGTTAGACGTGAAAGGGGGTGTGTTACATACAAAGGTGGTGTGCAAGTCTGGCGTTCGGGAGTGGAGTTAAGCCTTTGAGAGTCATCAGCACGTATGCGTGTGTGTGTGTATGCATAGTGTGTAAAGCTATAAGAATCAGTAAAATTAAGACAGTGGATATAGGAAGAGAGCAAAGAGAGCGTCTCCGAACTGATACCCGCATCATCTGAAAATCGAGTAGTCAGAGAGGTCAAGGAGACTCAGCCAGAGGATGGCAGAAAAGTCAGGAGGATCGTGAAGAAAGCATTTTCATGACAGAGGGTGTTCCCAGCTGTGTCATTCGCTGCCGCTAGGTTTTGACAGTTGACCAGTGCATTTGGCAAAGTGGAGGTTCTTGTTCATACAGACAGGAGCGTTTTTAGGGGAGTGTAGGGCAGGGACCCTGATGTAAGGGGGTTAATGAGAAAAAGGGAGGAAAGAAGGTGTGCAGTAAACGTGATGATTTATCCCATCTATAAAAGAAATAAAGCACTTCACACAGAGGCTCACCTATCATAAATGATCTATTCGCTATAGTGATTGTATTATTGTCAATCAAAATAAAATTTATTTTACTACATTATGAGCTTATCCAGTCCATGGACTGCTGACATGTTTTAATACTCTCTGCCTTTTATAGGACCTTGCATTTAATGGATGATCAATTAGACACTATCAAATGAATAATTAAAAAAATATTCGACAGCTTAAATCATTGTGTGAGTTCTGGGTAAGGTGCAGCTAAAACTTACCAGTTGCTGGAAGAAATTTCCCCATGCATGTGGAGAGGGAGCCTCTATCTGTGTTCACATACATAATATGAGGGAATTAAGCCCTTTGTGAGATCATTGATGTATACTCTGCTGGCAGAGTTAGTTTGGGTCATATTGGCTGTCCAAAATAGTCATATTTTAGCCTAAAGAACTGTTAACTTTTAGATGAAATTATGCTAGAGCTAAGATAATGGAGTTGGCCAGTTGTGTTTTTATTATGTAAGTTACTGTTTGTAGTAGTAAAAATTGGCTGTACTAGGCATTTTCTCAGTGTTAATAATGAAAGTTTAAATGGGAGTAATTTTAAAATGTCTTTGACATATCAGCTCCAAATCCCCCTGTGTTAATTCCGTGTTTTTTAAATTAATGACATGCAAGTTTTGCAAACTCATTGGAGATAATTGAATCCTGTTTGCATGGATACCAAATCAGGGCATCCTTCACTATTTTTTGACAAACTACTGACACTGATCGACAGGAAACAGCAGACAATTAAACAGAAAATAAAATGCCTGTTTTCTTAGGCACAGTGCATGCTTTGAAAACCAAAGCACTTAATTTGGGGAATAATAATGAACTTTCAACATGTTGGGTGTTGGTTTTACTCTCAGCTAAATTTTAAATCCCTTTGAGTATATTAATATCGAACACTGGGAATCTAAATGAAAATATTTTGCTTATTATTTATATTCACTGGTGCTGGTGAAAGTGAAAGCCCTTTTGCCAAAGAGAGTCCCCTTTCTAATATTGTTGAAAAATCTCATGGACAGAGAATCTCTGTTTTAACCTGTTTACCAAATCCACCTTGTAGACACAGTGACGTGAAGACTTCTCTTTAGAGAATACGTTTGCCTGAATTAGTCATAACGTGTTAGAAACTGTGCATTTTGTTTGGCACACACACCACTCCACAGCCCAGAGGACCAATATGCCCAAGGAATACTTGGGTTCTTCTGTCTAGAGGGAAATAAAAGGACACATTTCAAACGAAGCCCTGAAGTTGGGGCGAGGAGCACACAGATGGACGGGATGACCAAGCTGGACTTCTCCCATCTTGTCGAGTAGTTCAGACTATCCCCAGAGAAGCACCCCTTTTCTGTGTGTTGTTGACTTGGCCGTCCACACTGGAGATCAGAAGTCAAGGGGCTGACAGTTCGTATGGACGCACTCTGGTGGACTCCTAGTCGTTCCTCAAGAGCCAGGTCCAGTAGCCCCTGTGGAATCTCCTTGTTCTGGGTGTCTCTGACCCTCTCCTTGGACCCACCACACAGCAAGGAGTGCGTCTTTCTCATCAGCCCATCCCCAGTCATCTGCACTTAGTGATTGGTCTGTTAATACTGAATGTAAAAACCTCCCACTGAAAGACTGACAAGAATAGGGACTGTGTTCTGTTCTCCACGGCTGTATCCCCAGCTCCTGGTATCGTCCTGTACTTACCAGGTGCTAAAATAATACCTATTACATGGATACACTGATGAGAATTATGCAGCGCATTATATCAGCGCTGGTTCCTGCCCAACTGGGTTGTTTTTCCGAAGGTCTGGCCGCTTGGTCCCTCCCACATCTGTCTGGTCCATCTCCGGGTCAGTGACTCTGATCTTGTATCCCCATTTCCTTCTTAATACATCTGCCTGCACACTCGGCTAGTGCTCTAGAGTGAAGGGGTTTAAAATTGAATTTGTAGGACGCCTGGGTGGCTCAGTAGATTAAGCATCCGACTTCGGCTCAGGTCATGATCTCGCGGTTCATGGGTTCGAGCCCCACGTAGGGCTCTGTGCTGACAGCTCAGAGCCTGGAGCCTGCTTCTGATTCTGCGTCTCCCTCTCTCTCTCTGCCCCTCCCCTGCTTGTGCTGTGTCTCTCTCTCTCTCTCTTTTTCTCAAAAAAAAAAAAAAAACATTAAATAATAAAATAGAATTTCTAGCTACTTGTTTTAAATTTCTTTTCTGATAAACAGACCTCGGTTTACTGGATTGTCTGTAATTTCCAGAGTTCGTCCGCATCATCCTCTTCCTTGCTGCACTTCCCATGCTCTTCCCGGTGAGGCCCTTGACCTCAGCCCACACTCTCACTTCTGACTCTGACCTTTCTTCTCGGAAGTGCATAGTAGAGTCCTCGCGGTCTTTTATCCTGGACTTCTGGGTAGATTTCTGTCTGCTTAAGTCCGTACCACTGTGTGTGCCCTGTGTACCCTGCTCTCTCTGCTTCAGGTTCCTCCGCCGTCTTCACCCCACTCCATCTGTTCTACATGGTTTTTAAATCTACCAGATGCTTCTATTTCCCATCTCTTTCCTGCTTAAAATCAGTCTTGCAAAATTTTTTACTAAAGAGAAGTTCACCTCCTTAGGGCACGCAAAGTTAACAGTATCTAGACCGGACCTATTTTTACAGTCTTTCTCCTCCCCTTGCTTTGTTTTATAATTATATTTCAGCCAAACTAAACTGAGCCCCTCTGCTCAAACATTCTCTGTAGTTGGCAAATATTTGCTTTGTGTCTGAAATAACACTTTCATTCCTTTCTGTTTAAACCCTACTTACTCCACTAAGATTCATCTCAAATGCTACTCCCTAAGAGCATGTCCGGACTGGAACTCGGATCCAGGACTGCTCACACTCAGCGGGTCCCAGCCCGCTGTCACCCCTGGTCCGTATGAGGCCCTCCTTCTGTTTCACCCAGCTACATAGGCCCTTGCAACCCACCCGTTGATCCTGTTCCTGTGCAGCCTTTCAAGAGCAACCCTTGGAAGGGGGTTAATCTATAGCCGTTGATTCATGTGTGTGCCAGTCGGGCCACCGGTATGTAAGTGGTGTTGGGCTGCAGGGCACGTCATGCCTTTTCCTGTCGTTCGGTGCCGCGGTTGTGGGAGTCCTGCCCGCCTCTCCGTGTGGACGTCTCGACTGTGGCTTGTAACTGCTGCCTCGTTTTCTGCCAGCCCACTCACTCCACCTCAGCCCAAGTGACCTTTAAAAACACACATTTGATCGTGTCATTCAGTCGCTTAGCATCCTTCAGCGATGTTTCATGTCATTTAGGATAAATACCACAATCTTGACACGTCCATGCGGCTTTCCAGGCTGTGGGCTGCAGGCAGCTCTTCAGTTCCCACCCTTACCCTTCTTCCTGTGGGTCCTTGTGCTGCAGCCACATCAACCTCGTGCTCCTCAAACCCGCTTCATTCTCCGTTTGGCTCTGTCTTCGTCGGGCTGCCAGATTAGCTTGCACTTCCTCAGGGAAGCCTTTGAGGCCTTGCAACCTCAGCTGGGTTCCAGAGTCTTAAATATTCTCTCCCATCATCTTCTTACACTCTGCATGGTCTGTATATGTATTTATCTCTGGGTTCAGTTCTTCACTGTAGGTCTGACCCACCCTGACATCAGCTCCATGAAGGCTCAACCCTTCCCCAGTCTGTCTTGTTTCTGGCCAATGGGCAGCCTACAGTAAAGCAAGTGCTAGATGAACAGATGACCTAAGAAAAGCGTCTTACCCAAGGTCAGACACCTAATGAGAAGTCAGGCTCAGGACAAGGAAGTGTAGCGCCTTTTCCCTTCGTGAGTGTGATGGGTCTTTGAATGTAGTGCTGTGGTGTCTTCTGTCCATTTCCACCTCAGTGCCTTGTGGACTACAGGTGCTCACTACCACAGAAATGCACGGAAGTAGCAAGAAATGAGACTGTTGATTATGTGGCCTTACCTTTGCACTGAATGGCTACTTAACTCTTCCATGAAATCTGCAAATCTTAGAAATCAGTGGCAAAAAAGGGCCATTGCCATTTTCTTACATTCATATGCAGACAGTAACTACATTTTCCATTTTTTACCAGGTTGAAGCTGTTTTTATTTTATTTATCTATCTATCTATCTATCTATCTATCTATCTATTTATTTATTTTACAATCATAAGGTCAGAGCTACATTCTGAAAGTGTTGCCAGGAGATTCTGACTCAGAAAATGTCTGCTAAAATGTATGGAAGCTGAGTTGCAGACCATAGCCGAATAGAGAGAATCAATTTATGAATGTTCGCTTTATGCTCATTTTAATAAAGGAAAAAGACTAATGACCTCTGCTTAAAAGAGGATGGATGGATTAAACTTTCTAAGGATATTTCCTTCACTTCAGGAGAACTAGAATAATAAACTGTCATTCTCCCCAATTTGGTTTCTGCCTGAGCACCTCTTATCAATGGGCCTGTCACAATGCTGAAATTGGGAGCTCTTGCTATGTTGTTTTATAAAGCTAATTATCTTGAATCCTGCAGTATCAGCAAAAAAAAAAAAAAAAAAAAAAAAAATTTAAAAAGTGTCCCAAATAGACTTTTTCCCCGCTTACTTAAATTCCTAGCAGTATGAGTGACATTGCCATGTTTTCACCAAGTGGTGTATTTATATTACTTACTGAATCCAGACCTTGAAAACCAAGAATGATATTTTTTCCTGTTGTCTTCGAAAAGTTAAATTATTTGGAAGGTCATACTATTTTAACTTGGGGCGGTGTGGATAGGTAGGTGAACAGACAATGTTGCCCCTGTTTAGTGTGACCGGAGAAGACACGGGGAGAAGAGTTCCTGGTCCCACTAGCCTGTGTCAGCGTCTGACGGTCTGTTATCTGGGACTCACTCCTTTGGTTTAAGGTATTATGTTCACAGGATTCTCGTATTGATAAAATTGTATCCAGTCTTCAGCTTTTACCTGTTCATTAAGTGTTTCATCTTCACACACCCATTAGCCAGATGAGGTGTTAATACCCAGTAACAGAAAAGGAAAGCTGAAACTCAGCAAGGCTCGTTGATTTGCCCAAGGACTCGGAGCAAACATTCAGGCCTTCTGACTGGAGTATTTCGTCAGTATCACCAAGTGGTAATGAGTATTTACTGCACGTGCTTTGGGGCTTTTACGAGTCAGTTTTCATAAATGTAAACCTTTTTTCCTTTCCAGTAGACTCTCGTTGGACAACCTTTTACTTGTTTTAGAAGCGGCCGTCCCGCCAGGAGCTGCTTTGTCCAACAAGTTTTATCTGTGTGGTGCTGTCTGCACCTGTCAGGGCTCCCACCGTCAAGTCCTCAAGCTCTTGACAGGCCACCTGGTGGGATTCAGGAAGGCAAACAGGATGAGGATGAAATTCTTGAAGGAAAAAGAGGATGCTAGGCGGTTGCCTCTGGCCTCAGGTGGTTTAAAGAGGAGTCCAGGGGTCATATTGCATTTACGGACGTGAAGCAGGTCCTCGAAAAGGTGACAGAGGACTGAAGCCAGCGTGAGGGTGAGAAGTGGCAGTTGCAGTAGTCACAATTGTCTATTCACAAGTGACAGTTCTCTAGCATGGCAGCTTAAGCAAAAACAGGAAGTTCATCGCCCCCATCACTAGATGGAAGAAGAGAAGAGGGAGTGTGGGTGGAGGGTGGCTTCAGGGACGACTGTAGTCAGGGATCTGAACATCGGGACGCCCTCCACTTCTCATTTCTACTCTCCTCTGTACAATTTCTTCTTTCTCTGCTACTTTCCTGGCTGGGGTAGAGATATTTAGGAGATAAATCTGATGAACCACTTTGGGTCATATGCCATCTTCTTTGCCAATCCACGTGGATGGTCGCAAGTTTTGTGACAGCCCAGGTTGGGTCATGTGCCCACAGCTGCAGCCGGGGAGGAAGGCTGGATTGCCGGAAGAAGTGGAAATGGTGCATTTATTGCCTTTCAGACCAGGGATAGATCATGGGGAGCTCGTATGCCTTGCCTAAAAATTCACAGTTTATCCTATATGCAGAGCTTATCCATTGCAGGACTTAAAGCAGGGAACACGTAAGTTTTGAGGTCAAAAAATAATTCTGGTAATGATGTAAAGGATGAAATGGATTCCCTCCCCCCCCCCAGGTTGATTGAGGCATAATTTTTCCAGCTTTATTAGTATATAATTGACCTGTAACATCACGTTAAGTCTAAGGTATACAGCATGATGATTTAGCACGCGTATACATTGTGGAGTGATTATCTAAACAAGGTTAGTTAACACATCCATCACTTCATGTAGTTACTTCCGTGTGTGTGTGTGTGTGTGTGTGTGTGTGTAGTAGAAGTGGGGGTACAGAGTAGGGTCATGCTTTAGAATTGGTATCGAGATAGAATCTATAGGATTGTCCAGGCTTGGAGGTGGAGAGTGGGAGAAGATGATATTTCTAGCTAATGTGATTGCATAAGTGATGGTGTAATTCACAATGTACAGGAAGCACGAGGAAAAGCAGATTTTCCAATCATCTTCTTTATAAAGTCCTTGTAAGTCCTGCCCAGTTTTTATCTCTGGGTTACCGGGCAGTGACTGTGAGCTTTCTTATGTCTTATGTGTATGTATAGCTGTGTATGCATTGCACCTGAACTGCACACTACTTTTCAAATCTTCTGTAAGGGGAGCCTGGGTGGCTTATTTGGTTGAGCATCTAACTCTTGATTTCGGTTCCGGTCATGATGTCATGGTTGTGAGATCGAGCCCCACGTTGGGGTCCACACTGGGTGTGAAGCATGCTTGAGATTTTCTCTCTCTCTCTCTCTCTCCCTCCCTCTCTCTCTCTCTCTCTCCCTCCCTCTCCCTCCCTCTCTCTCTCTCTCTCTCCCTCTCCCTCTCCCTTCCTCCCTCCCTCCCTCCCTCCCTCCCTCTCTGCCCCTTTCCCATTCTCTCTCATCCTGTGAAAACAAACAAACTTCCTTAAAAGTTGGAACAAGGAATAGCTAGAGTGGATATGGGACATGTGTCTGCAAGGATCTCAGTGAAGAGCTTGGAGATTCTCCATGAGCATCACACATTCAAGATTCTGAAATGGTCTCAAATTCACTTAATATCTTTCTATGTGGATATGGTTTTTCATGGAATTTTGCTTATGCTGCCACAGAGCTCAGGCTCACTGACTGTATCGTCTTGACATGTATAAAAACATCTCGTTCTTGATTGGATCTTACTGTCTCAAGCTATCAAGTGCATTGTTTGTTTTATGGTGTTTTTACCCATAAATAACAGGAAGAATATTAGCACATACTTCCTCAAATCATTTTGACAAGCTTTCTAGTGTGATCTTTTAAGATTCCATTATATAACAGTTTCAGGTCATTTTATAAGAAGTATTTGTATTTCTGAATCTCTGTCTTCTAGACCAGGGATTTCAAACTATGGCCAACAGCCTGGTTGCTAGTTTTTGTTTTGTTTGTTTTGTTTTAATGTGGTTTTATCGGAATACCGTCATTCCCATTTGTTTAAGTCTGTGGCTACTGTTGTGATAAAATGGCAGAATGGAACAGTTGTGATAGAAACCAGTTAGCCTTCAAAGCCTAAAATGTGTATTCTCTCTCTTTTTAAGGAAGAGTTGTGCCAGCCTCTGTTGTAAACTATGATTTCTTGATAAGGGGAGATCCTAATTACAGCTAACATTCTTATTAAAAGCATATAGGGGCGCCTGGGTGGCTCAGTCGGTTAAGTGGCTGACTTCAGCTCAGGTCATGATCTCGCGGTCCGTGAGTTCGAGCCCCGCGTTGGGCTCTGTGCTGACAGCTCGGAGCCTGGAGCCTGCTTCAGATTCTGTATCTCCCTCTCTCTCTGACCCTCCCCTGTTCACGCTCTTTATCTGCCTCAAAAATAAATAAACGTTAAAAAAAAATTAAAAAAAAAAAGCATATAAGAATAGGGCGGTGAAATACTCTTTAAAAAAAAAATCTGTTTCCTCTGTCAGCTTCCTTTTCTTCCTGTAGTTCGTTCTGTGTCTGTAAGTTTGTGTGAATCTGCTGCATTTGCCCCACAAACCAGTACAAGTTGGCACAAGTGGACCAACACCAGGGTACGTGTGTTGCACAGGTTGATTTTTTGGGTGAAATTGGAAAAAGAAAATAGATCATAAATATTTTCTGCTACTGTTCTGCTATTCTCCCTATGGCAGAGAATTCTTTTTCATTCAGAGTATTTCTGGGAGGAGCTAACAAAACCAAGACATAATGGTCTTCTCCATGCCTTCTGGTTTCAGTTTATTTCCAGGGAAACAGAGATGTCACAGTTGTGTCACAGTCCTTCTGTGTCTGGATATATATGAGTCATAAGATCTGTGGACTGAATGCACATTTAGTGAAATGACTTACAGTCTCTCATGTGATGCTAACCTTTTTGTAATTCAGGTCCTCCCTTAGGCAAAATGAGGTCCCTTTCTGAAGGAAACAGAAGTTAAAAAATACAGGTAAAACAAACAAACAGAAGCCTGTATCCCTTTGCTGAAACAGGAAAGGGAGAAAGCAGTGGTTAGAGTCCCAGTACCTGGGGGTGGTTTCACATAGTCTTCCGGGATTAGTTTGAGTCTGTGCGATGACTTGGCCGCTGTGTGACCTAAGATCCATTTCTTATCTGTAATGTGGGATAATAATAGATCCTATTTTGTAGAGTTGTAAAGGAGATTAAAAGAGTAATTGCACGTAAAGCACTTAGCATAGAGCCTGATATTTAACAAATGTTCAACAAACGTTAGCTCTATTAATAGGGGCAATAATACTTGGAAGGCTTATTACTGTCTTAGCTCAGTCTGCCGTCCCCAAATACCATAAACTGGGTAGTTTATCCACAGCAGGCATTTAGTTTTCAGAATCCTGGGGTTTGGAAGTCTGAAGTCTTGATGCCGGCCAGCCGGGTCAGGTTCTAGTTAAGACCATCTTCCAAGTTGCAAACGGCTGCAGTCTCCGTGTATCCTCAGGTCAGAAAGAGCGCCAGCTATGTGTCTCTCATCGGCCTCACTTTGTAATACTGCCCACTGGGGGGTTGAACTTCCAACATACGGATTGGGGGAGGGCACAGACATTCAAATCATAACACCCATTACTCTTAGGGAACAAATTATGTTCCAAGAGACTCTGGAATAACATCTATATACACACATTGATTCAGTGGGAGGCCAGGGGTTTAATGGAAATGAATGGCTACGCAGAAGCTGACAGACACTGAGAACTGGCCTGAAGGGGAGAAAATAGGACTGAATGGAAGACAGTCTTACCGGTATTTATATCTACGCTTTTAATCACATGCACTCTCGTCAGTAAGAATATGTCACCAGGTGAGTAGAATTACTTACTTAGAAGAGATTTTCAAAGTGGCCACTGCTTTATTTAAAAATAAGTTGATTACTCATATTTTTATAAATATGAAATTAAGAACACTATATTTTACTGTGGACATTAATTTTTAATAATGAATATGTAGAGTATTTCAATTTAATTGATATTTCTAATCCATCAACAGTGACCAATAAATATACATATCTTCTAAAACATTAGATAGTCACAGGGAAAAAGTAGTAAAGGAAATAACAAATAAAAACTAGGACCCTATCTTTTCCTACCTGAGGAAGAAGACGAAGGATTTCTACCCGAAGGCCTGGAGATATGGCCTTCCTCTCTGTAAAAGGAATGATGTTACTGAACAATATCACACTGACGATTATTCTTGTCCCTTTAGCTGTATGGTAAGCTTGTGGAAAAATCTGCAACCTGGTCATCCTTCTTGTTAAGTTCTTGACTTCAGAATACACTGGGGATATGATGGCGCCTTAACTTAAAAACAAACAAACAAACAAACAAAAACAATGTTTTTCATTATTACCAAATTTCAGTAAAAACATTTACCTGGTATTCCATTTCACAGATCTTCACGAGTTCTCCAGGGATCCTTCTGTACTTCCTTAGTCACATGTGGTCTTTCTAAACTAGCTTTAAAATGGATTCTTTTCGTTAGTAGGTATTTAGGCTTTCTTGGGCTAGTCATTTTTCCCCCCAAAATAGGTTTATTTTAGAAATTAAAAACTCGAGATCCATTAATGTTTCAATTACCAGTGATCTTCCTACTGTAACTGACTGCTGAGTGTAATATTTTTAAAAACATTTTAAGAGTTATTTTAGAAATCTGATGATAGAGAGTAGAAGAGAATCCTGATTGTATTAGCAGAGTTGCAAGAGAAGCTGCAAATTAGCTAAAGTTATCTTCAAGAATAGAAAACAGGGATGTGTTTGCCAGACAGTGAGGATCTGTGGGTGATCCTTGAGGTCAGTCGATAAGCTAAGGTTTTACTTGAGTTGGGTTGTGATTATCTTCGGTAAGCTGTAGAGGTTTCCTTTTGAGAAAAATAAATATGAAGCAAAATGTGAATGGAGTCAACTGTGTAGTGTGTGAAAGTGGATTTCTTTTAAGAAATTACCTGTGTGCTCATCTGGGAAATTTAAGGCCGTTTTTAGTATTGCTGCTTTAGAACATCATACCGCACATAATTCCATCTGCCTTATGATGAAGCTAGACTGCTCTAGCAGTCAACAGAGAAACAACAGAGAAACAACATGGAGACATTGTATCTGTTTAAGTCAGCATTTGTCTTTCTTTTGGATTGCCAGCCTCCCTGAAAGTAATTTAAATCCGTGAAGTCACAAAGCCGCTGCTGTCTATCTCAAGTTCAAAGCTGTACCTACTCACTTACGGAGACTATAATCATAAGTTGTCTGATTTGTCAGCCTGTCTACTTGGTGGGAACCTGGGAATGTCAGGTCCTGTCATGTTTAGTCCTTTAATGAGCCCCGATGAGTCACATGAACTTCATCTTTACTCTCCCCACCCCCCCCCCCCCCCACCACCATTACAAACACGCATGTGGACGATTGGAGAATCTATAAAGGGGATCGTCCAAAGTCTGTTCCTGAACTCAGGCAATGCCTTCTGTGAATCTGGAAAGTTGGGAAAAGCTAAGATGCTAAAGATAGAAAACTATAATCCAGTATTCTCACAGATTACAAATACTTGGGCTCTGAGAGGTAAATTTACTGTTGACCAAAAATTAGTGGCAAAACCAGGAATGGAAACTAGATTATTGATTCCTGTGTCAAAAATATAACTTGTATTTTCACTTAAAAGCTACATTATAGATAAAATTTTTACTTTTAACAATATGTACTGAAATGGAAGGATTATGTTTAGATTTATGTGCATTCAGATTATTTTGGATAAATTCCTTCAGTTTTCGATTCAGTTTCTACTTTAGCTAGTAATGATTTGGAAAATTCCACTAAATTATTTTTTCCATTATTTATTTTTCTGTTAAATTATTAACTCCCGTTGCCACAATTTTCAAAATAATAATTGATTTTCTGATTATATAGTTGATAAAAAAATCACTTTATAAAACTAGTAAAATAAGTACATAAAGACTTAGATGTGACTACAAAAATGTGTATGATCTCAACGTTTAAATAACCCACTAGTACTGTTTTGGAAAATTTTCTTTTGTTTTTTATTTTTAAATTTTTTTTTAATGTTGATTTCTGAGACAGAGAGAGACAGAGCATGAGTGGGGGAGGGGCAGAGAGAGAGGGAGACATAGAATCAGAAGCAGGCTCCAGGCTCTGAGCTGTCAGCACAGAGCCTGACCAGGGGCTCAAACTCAGAAGACCACGAGTCATGACCTGAGCCGAAGTTGGACGCTCAACCAACTGAACCACCCAGGTGCCCCTGTTTTTTATTTTTAATATCAATCAAGCAACCATTAAATCTATCAATCATTTGTATTCATTTTCTCAACCTATTCTGGAGTATTCACAAGTTTTAGATGCTGGACATACATTAAATGTAAGACAAATAGCCCCTTTTGTATTTATATTTTGTGTTTCTTGTGAAAGTTACCATTAAATAACTTGAAAATAATAAATGATAACTATAATTGCAAGGAAGAAGAACAGTGTGTCCTCTGAATATATAACAGAGGGAATTTGGGTGGAGAGAGGCCAGACAAAGCTCCTCTAGGAAAGTGACATTCAGGTTGATCCTGAATGATAAGTGAAAGCTAGGTAAGGAAAAAGTAGGGGAAGGGGTTAAGGCAAGTACATCACGTTATACACCTCGCTTTTTAATTTTATTTTTTATTTTGAACATTAAAAAAACTAGCAGTAGCTGTCATTTATTATGCCCTGCCAAATAAAAATTGCCCAGTCTAATCTTCACATGTTTTAAAAGTAATCTCTGCACCCAATGTGGGGCTCAAACTCACAGTCCCAAGATCAAGCATTGCACGTGCTACCAACTGAGCCAGCCAGGTAGCCCCTCGTCTCAACTTTTTAAAAATAAAATGAATGTAAATATAACTTTGGTTTTTTGTTTGACAGAGAGCGAGAGAGTGTGTGTATGGGGGGGTGAGGGGCAGAAAAAGGGAGTGAGGGTAGGAGAGATTGAGAGAGAGAGGGAGAGGGAGAGAAAGAGAGGGAGATAATCCCAAGAAGGCTCCACACTGTCAGCACAGAGCCTGATGCAGAGCTGAATATCACAAGTATGAGGTCATGATCATGACCTGAACTGAAAGCAAGAGTCAGACGCTCAACTGACTGAGCCACCCAGGTACCCCTAAGTATAACTTAATAAGTGAGGGATTTACAGGATGCTTTTAGTGCCCTTTATTGTATATTTTGAATATCCATTATTTCAGTTGTCTAAACTATAATGACAATATTTAATCCAAAATGCTTTTTGAATCTGTGACTATTTCCTTAATGTATATTCAGAAATCTGTAAAACCTTGGCTAAAAATTGTAATGATATTAATGACTCTCAATACATACTGAAAACATTATTTTAGGAAATATATCAATTATTCTAAAATTAAAAAAAATTTTTAATGTTTATTTATTTTTGAGAGAGACAGAGACAGAATGCGAGTGGGTTAGGGGCAGAGAGAGAGGGAGACATAGAATCTGAAACAGGCTCCAGGCTCAAAGCTGAACCCGACGAGCACAGAGCCCGACATGGGGCTCGAACCCACGAACCATGAGATCATGACCTGAGCTGAAGTCAGCCCCTCAACTGACTGAGCCATCCAGGCGCCCCATATTCTAAAATTTTTTTTAATGTTTTTGTTTTATTTTTGAGAGAGAGAAAGAGCATGAGTGGGGGAGGGGCAGAGAGAGAAGGAGACACAGAATGTGAAGCAGGCTCCAGGCTCTGAGCTGTCAGCACAGAGCCTGATGTGGGGCTTGAACTCATGAACTGTAAGATTATGACCTGAGCGAAAGTCGGACGCTCAACTGACTGAGTCACCCATGTGCCCTACAATTAGTTATTGTAATGGCACTATGGGCAAGTTTCTATGTAACTGTACCTGTAATATATGTTTTTATGTCCAACAATAATATTTAAATTTGAAATTTTTTGAATGCTTGAACACTTTATTTTTATTTTCTTCTTTTTCTGTTTATGATCATTTGCCACGAAGGTAAATTACTATTTTGTGTGCCCTTCCTCTGTATTAGTATAATTTATTCATTGCTGTCTTTCTTAATTTTATTCTTTATCAGAAAGTTTTGCATATTGAAACTATTAATACATTGGATGTTTGGCAAATATTTCCTTATTCTTTATTATTTAGCTTTAGTATTTAAATATGTTATACAAGCATATTGACATTATCTTATTACAGATTTTGAAAGTAGTCTCTATCTTAGGTTATATATTCTGTGTAGAGAGATGTTTAGAGAAGCAAACCCCAACCCCACCGTGATCCACACAGCCAACCTTGCTTGGCTATTTTATGTGAATTCCTGCAGCTTTTATTCTATATATTTACATATGTGCACATTCATAGAAGCTTTTCTTTTCCACAAAGATCCTATTCTATAAACATGGTTCTTCATGGAATTGTTATGTCCTCGAAATGACTTCTTGTCATAAATTTATTTCTTTTTGGTACAGATAGCTCTGCCTCATTCTTGTAAATGTTTATATAATGTTTCACAATGAGAAGCTAGAAATAAAAGCAGTGTTGTGCTGGGAAATGTGTAACCACCGCCTCATTGGGGAAAGAACACTAAAGCCCTGATCTCTACCTTTACGGACTTGCAAGGTGGAAATCATCTGACTCTTGGTGGTTTCAGGCTGCCAGTAGTTTCACTGCCAGATCACAGAATTGTGAAAATAACTCTTGGCTTTTTGCCCCTTGCACAAAGCTGATCCTTTGCAGGCCAGCTTCCCGGCAGAGCCGACTGATTGCGGGAGAAGTGCTCTGCAGCCTGGTGCTTCAGGGAAGTCATGGCCATGAACAACGCACACTCCTCCCGTCCGTTGGGGTGCAGAAACGGTGGCACAGTGCTGGAAATGGAGTTTCTGCCGTCCTCTCTGGCTAGAGCCCTTGATTCGGCCAAGGAGAAGCAGATACTTCTATTCATCCAGGTTGTAACCTGAGTACCAGGGGCCTGCATCTGTCTCTCCAGGAATCTGACCTCTGGCCTTGAACCGGTCACCAAATTCTGGATGCATTTTCTCCCAATCAGTTCTGTTCCAGTGTGGGACCAATCTTTTAAACCGGTGCTCTATCAATGAATATTAAATTATTTCCACGTTTTCAGTTTTTTAAATGTTTTTTTATTTTATTTTATTTATTTATTTATTTTTTTGAAAGGCAGAGTGTGAGCAGGGCAGGGGCAGAGAGAGAGGGAGACATAGAATCTGAAGCAGGCTTCAGGCTCTGAGCTGTCAGCACAGAGCCCGTCACGGGGCTTGAATTCACGATCTTTGAGATCATGACCTGAGCTGAAGTCGGACAGTGAACTAACTGAGCCCCCAGGTGACCCTCCAGGTTTTCAGTTTTTAAAATATTGTTTCATAAATGCTATTATATATGCAAATATAAGATAATTTCTGAATGATAGAAAACTGGAATTTGAATTACTTGATTCAATAACTTAAACTTTCCATAAAACATGGCAGCATATCCTCCTGGATATGAGTTGCACTTTCCCTCCAATTCTTTTGTGTACTTGTTTCTCTTCAATGTTTCCAGTATTGTTTGTCTGAAGTTTTGAATTGTTTCCAAAGTAGAGGACACAAAAAGAAGTATTTTGAGCCATTGTAACTTGAATTTTCTCACTTCTATCAGTATTGATCATATTTATTCTTCCTTCCATGTGTTTTGTATTGAATCTTGGAAATCTTGTTCATATAATCTAATTTCTGGGTATATGTTTTTTTCTTAATATATAGAAGGTTAATATATATTCCGGGTGTTAATTTTGATCGAATATTAAATATTTTCAAATTATCATTTATCCTTTAATTTTGACACTGGTGCTTTTCCTCCTCCAGAAGTTAATGCCAGTCTTTCTTCCTTGTGGCTTTTGATTTTTATATCTAACTTACTGTGTCCTTTTTCATTTCATGTGGAAGAATATTTTCCTACATTGGCTCTGTAGATCTCTAAGAATTGCTTTCCTTTCTGGTACGAATAAGTAATAGAAGTTCCTAAATATTGCTTGTCTGTTTCTTCCAGCGATTTGGAATTCTCCCACCTTCGTTAATAAGGTTATGATTATAGACTCCTTACTTCCATGGACTTGTGTTTCCCTGTAACAATACCATAGCTTTATCATCGTCCTTCCTTTTGAAAGTTATCCTGTGCATTCTTGAGCATTTTATTTCCCGATGAACTTGAGAATCACGTCACGTTCTGTAAACTGTCTTTGAGAAATTTTCTGAATTTTTTTGAGAAATTTTCTGAATTCAGAAATTGTACTGAATTTAGACAGATACTTGGACATTCGACTTCTCTGGTAATTTATTATTATTATTGAGCCTTCTTTATCTTCTTCAGTAAGGCTTTGGCATTTTACTACATACCTCGTAACAATTTCTCGTTGTGTTTATCCCCAGGTGCTCGTATCAGTTAGGATTCTAGCTGCAAGCAACAACATTCTCTGGACAAAAATAGGCAATAAAGACTTTTTCCAAAGATATTGGGAGGCTCACAAGTAGGCACCAGGAAGCTTTTCAGTAGGGGATAGTGAAGCCCTTCCAGAGTGCTGAGAAAAAGGAAATACGGTGACACTGAACCAGCCAAGCACAAGCCAGGATCTCTGCCGCTGCAGTAGATCCGGTCCAGTCGTTCTGTGTGAACTTGAGTCGTGAGCTGGACGTGAAAGATCCTGGAGAGGCCAGGGGGTGGAGCTGAGGCAGGATATGTGTCCTCTGTACTCCAAGAAGTTGGGAGGGAAAGATTGACGTCCTTCCGACTTCCACAGACGGAGTTGGACTCCTGGGATTATTTCCCACAAACACTGTATTTCCTGGTGAAGTGCTTCCCTCCGTGGACCTGGGGGTGTCTGTAGGCAGTGGGGGGGGGGTTGGGTGGCAGAGGCAGCCCACGTACCACGATACCCTCTGGGGGTCTGTAGGGAAGCTGCTCAGTGTTATATGCTTATCCTGTATTTGCTTACTGAACGCTTTTATTAAGTGAAAGAATTGTTCACTTGACTGGCATAGAGATTTTCTAGATACATCTTTGTATTATAAATATAAATTATTATACATATTTATAAGCATAAATTTTGTCTCTTCATGTCCAATATTGCGTCTTGACTTTTCTTATTTTATTGCATTTCTTTTTGGCCTTTCTGGAGCCTGTTGTTTGTTTGTTTGTTTCTTTTTCTTTCCTTTCTTTCTTTCTCTCTCTCTCGCTCTCTCTTTCTTTCTTTCTTGTTTGTTTATTTATTTTGACAGAAGAGGGGGCGAAAGATAGAGAATCCCAAGCCGACTCCATGCTGTCAGCACAGAGCTGAATGTGGGGCTCAATCTCACGACCCTGAGATCATGACCTAAATCAAGATCAAGAGTTGGATGCTTAATCTACTGAGCCACCCAGCACCCTAAGCCTATTGTTTCATTTATCTTTTATAGTTACTATGTCCTAAGTAATAATGCCATATTGTTTAGATAGAAATAGTAAATAGCTCTATAAACCTCATACTCAAAACCAGATTTTCCACAGCCACCCTCACTTGTCTTCCAAATTCCTCTCTCTAATGACAGTCACTTTTGATTCTTCCATCTATTTTTTCTGATAGTTGTATTCATATTTCTGGATGGTATATCTTTAAAAAAATTTTTTTTTATTATTTAGTTTTGAGAGACAGAGAGAGACAGAGTGAGGGTGGGGGAGGAGCAGAGAGAGAGGGAGACACAGAATCTTAAGCAGGCTCTAGGCTCTGGGCTGTCAGCACAGAGCCTGACATGGGGCTCAAACCCACAAACTGTGAGATCGTGACCTGAGCTAAAGTCAGATGCTTAACTGACTGAGCCACCCAGGTGCCCCTGGAAGGTATATCTGTAGAATTCTTTTTTGTTTGTTTAAGTGTTTATTTAAATTCCAGTTAACATAGAGTGTAATATTTGTTTCAGGTGTACAACATAGTGATTCTACACTTCATTACATCACCCGGTGCTCATCACAACAAATTTCACCCGTTCCCCACCCACCTCCCCTTCAGTGACCATCACTGTGGTCTCCATGGTTAAGAGTCTGTTTGTTGGTTTGCCTCATGCTCCCTCTTTTATCCACTCTGCTCATTTGTTTTGTTTGTTAAATTCCACATATGAGTGAAATCGTGTATGTGTCTTGCTGTGACTAATTTCGCTTAGCAGAATACTCTCTAGCTCCATCCATGTCATTGCAAATGGCAAGATTTCATTCTTTTTTTTATGGCTGAGTAATATATATGTTTGTGTGTGTGTGTGTGTGTGTGTATGTGTGTGTATGTGTCTGTATGTATATATCTTGTGTGTGTGTGTATAAATCACATCTTCTTTATCCATTCATCAGTCAGTGGACACTTGGGCTGTTTCCATATCTGGCTATTGTAAATAATGCTACTATTAACATAAGGGTGCATGTATCCCTTTGAGTTAGTGTTTTTGTATTCTTTGGCTAAATACCCAATAGTGGCAATACTGGATCATAGGGTTAGTTCCATTTTTAACTTTTTGAGGAATGTTCATACTGTTTTCCACAGTGTCTGGACCAGTTTGCATTCACACCCACAGTGCATGAGGATTCTTTTTTTGTCAACATCTTTACCAACACTTGTTACTGATTACGTTGTTGATTTTAGCCATTCCAACAGGTATGTGGTGATATATTATTGTACTTTTGATTTGCCTTTTCTTGATGATGAGTGATGTTGAACATCTTTTCATGTGTCTTCTGGATATCTGGATATCTGGATTATTTGGGTTTTGTGTGTTGAGTTGTATAAGTTCTTTATTTTAGATAATAACCCTTTATCAGATATATTATTTACAAATATCTTCTCCCATATGTTGCCTTTTAGTTTTGTTGATTGTTTCTTTTGCTGTGCAGAAGCTTTTTATTTTGATGTAGTCCCAATAGTTTATTATTGCTTTTGTTTCCCTTGCCTTAGGAGACATACCTAGGAAGAAGTTGCTACAGTCAGAGAAATTACTGTCTGTGCTCTCCTCTAGGATTTTCATGGTTTCAGGTGTCACATTTAGGTCTTGAATCCAGCTTGAATTTATTTTTATGTATGGTGTAAGAAAGTGGTCCAGTTTCATTCTTCTGCATGTTGCTGTCCAGTTTTCCCAACGCCATTTGTTGAAGAGACTAACCTCTTCCCATTGGGTATTCTTTATCTTCAGAAACTCTTCAGAAGTTTCAATTTTGGTAGACATTACTGGTTCTCCTTTAACTTCCTTATATAATTTCCTCCTTATTTCCCTGCTTTTATTTTCCCAACATAGTTGCAGTATAATTAGTGAAACCAGTAGCAGGCTCTTACACTATTCTGTGTAGGTAAATTCATATGTATGTTTTCACTGATGAGGCCAAAAGTATAGATGATGTATTCTTTACTCATATTATTTTTCCTCATATTTATTGCCTTATAGCTTTTATTTACATAATTATCTATTTATCTTCCATCACTTTTCCCAGAAGCAATGATTTTCCACACAAGCCCTAATTTTTACAGCGCTAGAACATACCACATCACACATCTGGCTTGTCATTTTTAAACTCCTGGTTTTCCTCCTCCTCCTGCTCCTCCTCCTCCTGTCTTCCCTCCTGCTGCGGTCTGGACCGGTCACTTGTCACCTGCTGCAGGGCAGGTACCCTGGGACCCTCTTTAGCCGTCCTTCATCACGTGAGGCCTCTTTTCTGGATCCCGTACCTTCCTCTTGCTTTACTTTCCACGAGCGCCTTTTGTAAAACTCCCTCGGAAAGGGTACCTGGAAGATTAACTGTTAAATCTTTGGTTATTTTTAAATGTCTGTGATCTGTCGCACGGTTCGATGGAATTCAGTCATGACCCTGCACGCTGGGCTAAAAATGAATTTTCCGCAGAATTCAGAGGGTGTTTCTCCATTTTACTCTAGGAAGCAGACTTGCTGTTCCGCAGTCTAATTTCGTGTTGCTTCTGACCCTGTCACATGCCCAGCTCCTGACCCACCACCTCATGCTTTTAAGATTATCTCTATTCCACGTGGTATCGAAACATTATGATGACATACACAGATGAAATCCCTTGTTCCTTTTACTGGTCTTTCACTAAACCCTTTCAGTATTGACATTTAATGTGTGCCTCTTTTCAGAAATTTTCGTGCTTTAAAAAAATGTATATATTAGTTGCATACACAAATACATGTTTTTATCTGCTCCTTATCCTTGTTCTCCTTATTTGGGTTTCTTAGCTGTGCCTAGGAAGCATTATCCGGCAACCCTGCCCCTCACCGTTGTGCCAGAACCATCTGTCACTGGGTTGCATTTTATTGTTGCTCCTGAGGCCTGATTTTATCAGTTTTTATCAAAATGACTTTTCTTTTTCAAAATAAAATGTTCTTATTTGAGCATGTCTGCTCGGCAGTTAGAAGCACGCATTACTGCCGGCGCCTTACCAGCAAACACGGATATAGGACGAAGAAGCTGGGGTGAGGGTCTTATTTATAATATTTTTAATATGTTCATTTCTTACATGGTATGAGACAACTCTTGTGGTCTTGGAAATAACAAAAGTCCAGTATCACATAGCCATGCCCTCATTTACGAATTTTTTTCAAGAAAATGAACCTGCTCTGTGGGTTGGAAATTGGAGGATGCTGACTTTGATGAAATAAAACCTGAAGCACGTTCCCTGGACCAGAGGGGCTCTCAGCAGGTACAAGGAGGCGAGAACATCAATGAATGAGAGCAAAATAGATAAATAAATACAATGGCACACCATTTTCTGTTGCCTGAGACAATTATGGTTTAGAATTTTATAACTAACTGTGACTCTGGAGTTTGTTTTGTCCAGAAAAGAAACAACAACAGTGATCACTCACTCTGGAAGAATACCTTTAGATATTTTCATTAAACCCCCAAACAAATAGGATACTGTATCACATTTGCAGGTGCGAAAAATATCCAGAGTTTCACCCACTCACCTGTTATTTAGCCCTTACTAAGTGTCAGACCCTATACTCTGCACAGTACAGTCAGTCAGAAATTAGACTCATTGACCCTGATTTCACAGAGCTTAGTCGGGTAGGTGTGCAATCCATGTCAAATAATCACACACACAAAACGTGTAAGGGTTTAGGACACATGACATATGCTGTTGTCAGCATTCCATAGTGGACTTTGTCCTTGTTGTTCATTCAAGAAGTGTTTTAGAACTTTGGCTTGTGGCCAGGCTTCGTCCTCTGGCGGGAAATACCACCCAAACAAGTCAGACACAGATCTTGCCCTCAGGGGAATTACAAGCTAGTAGATCCTTAGAAAGGACAGGAAATACGCTGGAGGTTATAAATTTGGGAAATAGGGAGCTGAAATTCCAAAATTAACACTTATTCTGATGCCATAGCCCATCGTCCTCTATCTCACACACCTTTCCTAAGTTCACATGTGTTTTTGTGAACACTGGTCTCTTTGCTTGGGTAGCTGCCCCGCAGGTGGACATCCTTCCCGTGTTGGAGAACTCCCCAAACTGTGTGAGTCTACAGACACTGAACACACAGGTACTTTTTTCCAGGTCGCTGTGCAGAAACAGGTCGGGCGTGTGGTCTTACCAATTCCCTATGCTCATCTCCATTTCATTTAGGGTTAGGTGTCTCAAAGGAGGGACCATGTGTGAGTGTATTGACAGAGAAAACACCTGGCTTTAGGGGATCACAGTCACGGAGTCCAGTTTGCGGCTCTCGCAGCCACAGAGTCTGTCTGTGGCTCCGATATTCAGCCACGGAGTCTGTCTGTGGCTCTTGCAGCTACCGAGTTCATTTGTGGCTCTGATATTCATCCACGGAGTCCATCTGTGGCTCTGCTGTTCTGCAGTGGAGTCCAGTCTGTGGCTGTGATAATCAGCAGTGGCAGCGGGAATGGTCTCATTGTGCTGTGGTTTTGACTCCAGTTGTCCCTTTTTCTTACTACTGTTGAGTCTGGTTCTCCCTCTTTCTCACGGCTGATGAAATCATCTCATAGCGTCATTTTCTATTACTTACAACCAAGAGTCCAGGCTAATTCACTTTGGATTATTTCATTGCAAACACCGACATTGCCTGGCCAACAGTGGGTTGGATGACAGGGAAATGAAATTTGTTGTGTGCTAATGCGGAGTTCTCTATAATTTCCTCCTTCCTTCCTTTACTGTAGGAAAAGGTACATTAATAAGAATTAAAGTATTGAAAATGCTTTCAGGACCATGACTTGTGTCCTGGCAAAGATAATCCACTTAGAATAATTTGGCTTATTGAAACCTATACAATGATTCGTCCAAAATGAATGTCTACAAATATCCAGACTTTAACTGATAGCATCTTCAAGACAATTGAAATCAGTGATAAACCAGAGATACTTTCCTTTTAGTCTGCTCCTAGTAGCTGTTAACCTTTTATTCTTATTTTGTAACTTGTCTTTCAGATTTTTGTATGGACATAATCATTTTAAAAATGTGAATTGAAAAATCTGTCAGTCTTTAACCTCATATCACCAAATAACTGAGCACTTGTGATTTTTTTCACTTCTCAACCAGTAACTTTGATATCATCTGCATACAGCCTAAAGAAAATGTCAGTCAGGGAATTTGCCGATTCTCAGAGCTGTGTCCTAGCAAAGGAGGTTTCTGACTGCCCCTGCGTTTGTCTGTGCTGACTGGTTTGCTTACCAATGCCTCGTTCACCTTGTGATTTATGAGGAATTCGTTTTTCTGAGTTTTCACTAACATTAATCTACACAAACCTTCTTTGTGTTGTTGTTGAAATTTAAAAGAGCTTTATGTTTGCCCCCTGCAAAGTTTGTCAAAATAAATACCTATCTGGCTAAGTAGAAATTTTCTGTGATACTTATTCATGATAGAAATTGGTAAAGACTCTTTTGATTCAACGTGTTTAATTATAGGACCACGTTAATGGTTCTGAAAAGAAAAATGGTTACACTGTCCACATTGTTCATTCTGTCAGCCTTTCGGATCTTTCAAGGATATTGGGGAGCCCTGGCCACTGGGCATATGGTCTGTTGGTTAATACCAGGACATGTCAACCACCACATCTTAATCACATGCCGGTTAAACTCTATATGCAGTAATTTGGATATTTCTAGATATCTGGATGTTTGATAGATGGATACCTACGCAATTAAAACAAATTCCAAATGTTTATCTTTGAAGCCTATGTTGCCATGAACTGATGCCTTTAATGGCTTATCTAAAGTTCATGGAGAATAAGGAAAAGTGCTGTTATGTCAGTGTCCAATAAAAATAAAGTGCAGCACATAGATAAAAAGATACATCCTGGTCCCTAACCCTCAGATACAGGTAAACATCTCTATGTGAAAGCAGATGCTAGTAGAGCTTTGTATCAGTTCCTTCTTGCCGCATTTACTCCATTGCCATCATCACTGTGTCTCTGAGTTCATCAGCGTTAGCTTTGCTGTTTCTTTCTTTTTGATCAGTTTCTTTGGGAGTGATGTTTTTCAGATTGACTTCATGTACTTTTAGCCGTATTATTTATTTACGTTTTCACCATAGCTTAATGTACCAAAATACGTGAGTGATAATGACCCTTTGTCCTGAGTGACATTCTGTGCTACAGTTAATATTTTGTAAGATAAAAGCTATTCACAGTAAGTTTGTTTTAATATTAAACCAAAGACTTAATGAAACCTTTCTACCTCAGATTTAGGGGTGGGGACAAAAGAGGTCCAGATAACTTCAGCAGGAGGCCAGCATGCATGACCAGTGCCTTCATCCATTCTCTGCCCTCGTTTTCTTCTTGCAAGATCTCTAAGTGAATGAAAGGCCTTTTGTCTTCATCTGTCATTGGGGAAGGTTTAGTTTCATTCTCTTCCAGAACGGAAGGGACTCATGGTGCCCTGAGATGTACCGAGTCTCAGCTTCCTTCTTGTTTTATTACAGATACTAGTACTGCAGTAAGCTTATATTTGCTTGTGCTGTTATGTATTGCAAATACTTACACAAACCTTGTCACTTTGTGTGTCCCACGCAGTCTAACCAAGTATCAGTTTTTATCTTCACTTTATAGATAACGACGCTAAGGGCCAACGAATTCCGTAACACGTGATGGCTCGATGTGTAGATTCACTGTTGAGAAGGGCTGGTTCCAGAACCTGTGTCTCCAAGCTGAGTGGCTTTTGTAGTACAACACAGCATCTGTCAGTTATTATGCTCGTAATAAGTATTTACCCGGCCAAACCCCTATTTTTTGGACCCATGATAAAGCCCACGGCCACTTTTATTGCCTTATGGCGCCAGGTAATAGGGATTCAAGTTCGATGGTGAAGTGTCAAAAATACTGCTTTCTAGATATTGCAGTGTAGTGAGTGCAGGCGGGAGCAGTTTGGTCGTATTGTAAGACGAGAATCAAATTCACTTCCGTATCAGAGAATTAAATCTCTGGGATCTCTCAGTCTCAATGGACGGCGAACTGACCCTTTAGTGTTACTTACTTACAGCTTTTCTCAGAGTTAGCTTCTTACGAATGGGGACCGATTTCAGCTTTTCTCAATCATCTTAAGAGTAAATATGAGACTATAGAATAACAGTGCTGTTCACTTGAATTGCATTTTACAGGTTTTTAACAGCCTGATCTGATAGGAATCCTGGGGGGCGGGAGTGGGTGGGTGATGGAACAAACAGGTTTTAGAATTCTCATTTTAGGGGCGCCTGGGTGGCTCAGTCGGTTAAGCGTCCGACTTCAGCTCAGGTCACGATCTCGCGGTCCGTGAGTTCGAGCCCCGCGTCGGGCTCTGGGCTGACGGCTCAGAGCCTGGAGCCTTTTTCCGATTCTGTGTCTCCCTCTCTCTCTGCCCCTCCCCCGTTCATGCCCTGTCTCTCTCTGTCTCAAAAATAAATAAACGTTAAAAAAAAAATTAAAAAAAAAAAAAAGAACTCTCATTTTAGAGATGAAAAACTGAGACGAAGGGGCTCGTCCAAGCACACAGATCCTGAGCAATCATCTTGGGGCTAGAAGTCTGTTTTCCTGACAGTCGGGTTTGCATTTCTCCTAGCTCCCTACCCC